>NW_016803195.1:1144895-1147436 GCF_001698545.2 Rhinopithecus bieti
GGCCGGATCTCAGCTCACTGCAAGCTCCACCTCCCGGGTTTACGCCATTCTCCTGCCTCAGCCTCCCGAGTAGCTGGGACTACAGGCGCCTGCCACATCGCCCGGCTAGTTTTTTGTATTTTTAGTAGAGACAGGGTTTCACCATGTTAGTTAGCCAGGATGGTCTCAATCTCCTGACCTCGTGATCTGCCCGTCTCAGCCTCCCAAAGTGCTGGGATTACAGGCTTGAGCCACCGCGCCCGGCCTCTTTTCTATATTTTATACTTATTTGCGTTTTAAAATTTAAAGTGAGTTTTTTGAATTCAGTATATAGTGTATATATATACATACACACTATATATATAGAATTTTGAATTCAGTATGAAGCATGACCAATGGGTCATGCTTTAAAAAATCTAATTTGGTATCTGCCTTTTAATTAAAATATTTAGATCATTTACATTTAATATAATAAACAAAAAAGTTGGATTTAAGTCTGCCATCTTGTTTTTTTATTTAAAATTTTTTTTCATTTTTTTTATTTCTTAGATCTACCTCGTCTGACATTTGTTCTTTATTTCCTTCATCTGCTCTTTACTCTTTATCCATCTCCGTTTTTTGGCCTTTGATATGGTTTGGATGTTGTCCCCTCTAAATCTCATGTTGAATTTTAATCCCCAATGTTGGAGGTTGGGCCTGGTGAGAGATGTTTCAGTCATGGGGGTGGACACCTCATGGTTTGTTGCTGTCCTTGCAAAGTGAGTGAGTTCTTACAAGATATGGTTGCTTAAAAGTGTGTAGCCACTCCCTCCACTCCAACTCTTTCTTTTTCCTGCTCTGGTCATGTGATATGTCTGCTTCTGCTTCACCTTTCAACATGAGTAAAAGCTTTCTGAGGTCTCACCAGAAACTGAGCAGATGCCCAGCACCATGCCTCCTGTATAGCCTACAGAACTATGAACCAATTAAATCTCTTTTCTTTATAAATTATCCAGTCTTAGGTGTTTCTTTATAGTAATGCAAGAATAGCCAACAGAGCCTTCTTTTGGATTGAGCGTTTTTCTATTCCATTTTATCTGCTAATGTCTTATTAACTAAATATGTTTTAAACAGCTTTCCTGTAGTTACTCTAGGGCTTAAAATATATATCAGTAGCAGGGCACAGTGGTTGACATCTGTAATCCCAGCACTTTGAGAGGGTGAGTTAGGTGGATCACTTGAGGCCAGGAGTTTGAGACCAGCCTGGCCAAAGTAGTGAAACACTATTTCTACTAAAAAAAGAAAAAAAATTAGCTCAGCATGGTGGTGTGCACCTGTGGTACCAGCTACTTGGGAGGTTGAGGCAGGAGAATTGCTTGAACCCATAAAGCAGAGGCTACAGTGAGCTGAGATCACACTGCTGTACTCCAACTTGGGCAACAAAGTGAGACTCTGTCTCAAAATAAATAAATAAATAAATAAATAAATAAATAAAACATCAATATCACAAACTAGCTTCAAATATTATATCATTTAATATGAGTTTTACAATAATATACTTCAATCTCTCCCTCTCATACTTTGTGCATATACTTTATGTCTTGTATGTTACAAATCCCCGAATATATTGTTATAATTTTTGCTTCAGTCAATTATCTTTAATAAAACTTACAAGTGAAAAGAAGGTCTTTCATATTTACCCATGTATTTACCATTTCTAGCACTTTTTATTTTTTTATATGCAAACTTTTATTTCAATAATTTTCCACTGCTTGAAGCACTTCCTTTAATTTTTTGACTTTTAAAAAGTTTGTTTTAAGTTCCAGGATACATGTGCAGGAGGTGCAGGTTTGTTACACAGGTAAACATGTGCCATGGTGGTTTGCTGCACCTATCAACACATCACCTAGGTATTAAGCCCCACATGCATTAGCTCTTTATCCTGATGCTCTCTCTCCCCCGACTCTCAAGAGGCCCCAGTGTGTGTTGTTTTCCTCCCTGTGTCCATGTGTTCTCATTGTTCAGCTGCCCCTTATAAGTGAGAACATGTAGTGGGTGGTTTTCTGTTCCTGTGTTAGTTTGCTGAGGATGATGGCTCCCAGTTCCATCCGTGTCCCTGCAAAGGACATGATCACATACCTTTTTATGGCTGCATAGTATTCCATGGTGTATATGTACCACATTTTCTCTATCCAGTCTATCATTGATGGGTGTTTCAGTTGATTTCATGTTTTTGCTATTGTGAATAGTGCTGCAAGGAACATATATGTGCATGCATCTTTATAATAGAATTATTTATATTCCTTTGGCTATATACAAAAGGGATTTGGGTTTGCTGGGTCAAATGGTATTTTGAGTTCTAAATCTTTGAGGAATTGCCACACTGTCTTCCACAATCATTGAATTAATTGACATTCCTACCAACAGCGTAAAAGCATTCCTGTTTCTCCACAACTTTGCCAGCATCTGTTGTTTCTTGACTTTTTAATAATTGCCATTCTGACTGGGGTGAGATGGTATCCCATTGTGGTTTTGATTTGCATTTCTCTGATGATCAGTGATGTTGAGCTTTTTTCATATGCT
>NW_016803195.1:1149388-1153770 GCF_001698545.2 Rhinopithecus bieti
GATCTCAGCTCACTGCAAGCTCCGCTTCCCGGGCTCACGCCATTCTCCTGCCTCAGCCTCCCGAGTAGCTGGGACTACAGGCGCCTGCCACCTCGCCCGGCTAGTTTTTTGTAGTTTTTAGTAGAGACAGGGTTTCACCGTGTTAGCCAGGATGGTCTTGATCTCCTGACCTTGTGATCCGCCCGTCTCGGCCTCCCAAAGTGCTGGGATTACAGGCTTGAGCCACCGCACCCGGCCAGATTCCCAGGTACTTTATTCTCTTTGTAGCAATTGTGTATGGGAGTTCACTCATGATTTGGCTCTTTGTCTGTTATTGGTGTATAGGAATGCTTATGATTTTTGCACATTGATTTTGTATCCTGAGGCTTTGATGAAGTTGCTTATCAGCTTAAGGAAATTTTGGGCTGAGATCATGGGGTTTTCTAAATATACAATCATGTCACCTGCAAACAGGGACAATTTGACACCCTCTTTCCTAACTGAATACCCTTTATTTCTTTCTCTTGTCTGATTGCACTGGCCAGAACTTCCAACACTATGTTGAATAGGAGTGGTGAGAGAGGGCATCCTTGTCTTGTGCTGGTTTTCAAAGGGAATGCTTCCAGTTTTTGCCCATTCAGTATGACACTGTCTGTGGGTTTGTCATAAATAGCTCTTATTATTTGGAGGTATGTTCCATCAATACCTAGTTTATTGAGAGTTTTTAGCATGAAGGGCTGTTGAATTTTGTTGAAGGCCTTTTCTGCATCTATTGAGACAATCATGTGGATTTTGTCTTTGGTTCTGTTTATGCGATGGATTACATTTTTTGATTTGAGTATGTTGAACCAGTCTTGCATCCCAGGGATGAAGCCCACTTGATCATGGTGGATAAGCTTTTTGATGTGCTGCTGGATTCGGTTTGCTGGTATTTCATTGAGGATTTTTGCATCGATGTTCATCAGGGATATTGGCCTAAAATTCTCTTTTTTTGTTGTGTCTGTGCCAGGCTTTGGTATTAGGATGATGCTGGCCTCATAGAATGAGTTAGGGAGGATTCCCTCTTTTTCTATTGATTGGAATAGTTTCAGAAGGAATGGTACCAGCTCCTCTTTGTACCTCTTGTAGAATTTGGCTGTGAATCTGTCTGGTCCTGAACTTTTTTTGGTTCGTAGGCTCTTAATTATTGCCTCAATTTCGGAACCTGTTATTGATCTATTCAGAGATTCAACTTCTTCCTGGTTTAGTCTTGGGAGGGTATATGTGTCCAGGAATTTATCAATTTCTTCTAGATTTTCTAGTTTATTCATGTAGAGGTGTTTATAGTATTTTCTGGTAGCAGTTTGTATTTCTGTTGGTTTGGTGGTGAATACCCCCTTTAACATTTTTTATTGTTTCTATTTGATTCTTCTGTCTTTTCTTCTTTATTAGTTTTGCTAGCAGTCTATCCATTTTGTTGATCTTTTCAGAGAACCAGCTTCTGGATTCACTGAGTTTTTGAAGGGGTATTGTGTCTCTATCTCCTTCAATTATGCTCTGATCTTAGTTATTTCTTGCTTTCTGCTAGCTCTTGAATGTGTTTGCTCTTGCTTCTCTAGTTCTTTTTATTGTGATGTTAGTGTTTTGATTTTAGATCTTTCCTACTTTCACTTGTGGGCATTTAGTGCTATAAATTTCTGTCTACACACTGCTTTAAATGTGTCCCAGAGATTCTAGTACATTGTGTCTTTGTTCTCATTGGTTTCAAAGAACATCTTTGTTTCTGCCTTCATTTCGTTATTTACCCAGTGGTCATTCAGGAGCAGGTTGTTCAGTTTCCATGTAGTTGTGCAGTTTTGGGTGGGTTTCTTAATCCTGAGTTCTAATTTGATTGCACCGTGGTCTCTGAGACAGTTTGTTGTGATTTCTGTTGTTTCACATTTGCTGAGGAATGCTTTACTTCCAATTATGTGATCAATTTTAGAATAAGTGTGATGTGGTGCTGAGAAGAATGTATATTCTGTTGATTTGGGGTGGAGAGTTCTGTAAACGTCTATTAGGTCTGCTTGCTGCAGAGCTGAATTCAAGTCCTGGATATCCTTGTTAACCTTCTGTCTCGTTGATCTGTCTAATATTGACAGTGGGGTGTTAAAGTCTCCCATTATTATTGTGCCGGAGTCTAAGTCTCTTTTTTAGGTCTCTAGGGATTTGCTTTATGAATATGGGTGCTCCTGTATTGGATGCATATATATTTAGGATAGTTAGCTCTTCTTGTTGAATTGATCCCTTTACCATTATGTAATGATCTTCTTTGTCTCTTTTGATCCTTGTTGGTATAAAATCTGTTTTATCAGAGACTAGGATTGCATCCCCTGCTTTTGTTCTTTCCATTTGCTTGGTAGATCTTCCTCCATACCTTTATTTTGAGCCTATGTGTGTCTCTGCATGTGAAATGGGTCTCTTGAATGCAGCACACTGATGGGTCTTGGCTCTTTATCCAATTTGCCAGTCTGTGTCTTTTTTTTTTTTTGTTTGACATGGAGTCTCACTCTATTGCCCATGCTGGAGTGCAGTGGCATGATCTCAGCTCAATGCAAGCTCCGCCTCCCAGGTTCACACCATTCTCCTGCCTCAGCCTCCTGAGCAGCTGGGACTACAGGTGGCTGCCACCACACCCAGCTAATTTGTTATATTTTTAATAGAGATGGGGTTTCACCATGTTAGCCAGGATGGTCTCGATCTCCTGACTTCGTGATCTGCCTGCCTCGGCCTCCCAAAGTGCTGGGATTACAGGCGTGAGTCACCATGCCCAGCCTGGTCCGTGTCTTTTAATTGGGGTATTTAGCCCATTTACATTTAAGGTTAATATTGTTATGTGTGAATTTCATCTTGTCANAAAATTCTCTTTTTTTGGTGTGTCTCTGCCAGGCTTTGGTATTAGGATGATGCTGGCCTCATAGAATGAGTTAGGGAGGATTCCCTGTTTTCTGTTGATTGGAATAGTTTCAGAAGGAATGGTACCAGCTCCTCTTTGTACCTCTTGTAGAATTTGGCTGTGAATCTGTCTGGTCCTGAACTTTTTTTGGTTCGTAGGCTCTTAATTATTGCCTCAATTTCGGAACCTGTTATTGATCTATTCAGAGATTCAACTTCTTCCTGGTTTAGTCTTGGGAGGGTATATGTGTCCAGGAATTTATCAATTTCTTCTAGATTTTCTAGTTTATTCATGTAGAGGTGTTTATAGTATTTTCTGGTAGCAGTTTGTATTTCTGTTGGTTTGGTGGTGAATACCCCTTTAACATTTTTTATTGTTTCTATTTGATTCTTCTGTCTTTTCTTCTTTATTAGTTTTGCTAGCAGTCTATCCATTTTGTTGATCTTTTCAGAGAACCAGCTTCTGGATTCACTGAGTTTTGAAGGGGTATTGTGTCTCTATCTCCTTCAATTATGCTCTGATCTTAGTTATTTCTTGCTTTCTGCTAGCTCTTGAATGTGTTTGCTCTTGCTTCTCTAGTTCTTTTATTGTGATGTTAGTGTTTTGATTTTAGATCTTTCCTACTTTCACTTGTGGGCATTTAGTGCTATAAATTTCTGTCTACACACTGCTTTAAATGTGTCCCAGAGATTCTAGTACATTGTGTCTTTGTTCTCATTGGTTTCAAAGAACATCTTTGTTTCTGCCTTCATTTCGTTATTTACCCAGTGGTCATTCAGGAGCAGGTTGTTCAGTTTCCATGTAGTTGTGCAGTTTTGGGTGGGTTTCTTAATCCTGAGTTCTAATTTGATTGCACCGTGGTCTCTGAGACAGTTTGTTGTGATTTCTGTTGTTTCACATTTGCTGAGGAATGCTTTACTTCCAATTATGTGATCAATTTTAGAATAAGTGTGATGTGGTGCTGAGAAGAATGTATATTCTGTTGATTTGGGGTGGAGAGTTCTGTAAACGTCTATTAGGTCTGCTTGCTGCAGAGCTGAATTCAAGTCCTGGATATCCTTGTTAACCTTCTGTCTCGTTGATCTGTCTAATATTGACAGTGGGGTGTTAAAGTCTCCCATTATTATTGTGCCGGAGTCTAAGTCTCTTTTTTAGGTCTCTAGGGATTTGCTTTATGAATATGGGTGCTCCTGTATTGGATGCATATATATTTAGGATAGTTAGCTCTTCTTGTTGAATTGATCCCTTTACCATTATGTAATGATCTTCTTTGTCTCTTTTGATCCTTGTTGGTATAAAATCTGTTTTATCAGAGACTAGGATTGCATCCCCTGCTTTTTGTTCTTTCCATTTGCTTGGTAGATCTTCCTCCATACCTTTATTTTGAGCCTATGTGTGTCTCTGCATGTGAAATGGGTCTCTTGAATGCAGCACACTGATGGGTCTTGGCTCTTTATCCAATTTGCCAGTCTGTGTCTTTTTTTTTTTT
>NW_016803195.1:1154110-1156503 GCF_001698545.2 Rhinopithecus bieti
AGCATCAATGGTCTTTATAATTTGGCATGTTTTTGCAGTGGCTGGTACTGGTTTTTCCTTTCTATGTTTAGTGGTTCCTTCAGGAGCTCTTGGAAGGCAGGCCTGGTGGTGACAAAATCAGCATTTGCTCGTCTATAAAGGATTTTATTTCTCCTTCACTTATGAAGCTTAAATTGGCTGGATGTTAAATTCTGGATTGAAAATTCTTTTCTTTAAGAATGTTGAATATTGGACCCCACTCTCTTCTGGCTTGTAGGATTTCTGCTGAGAGATCCACTGTTAGTCTGATGGGCTTCTCTTTGTGGGTAACCTGACCTTTCTCTCTGGCTGCTGTTAACATTTTTTTCCTTCATTTCAACCTTGGTGAATCTGACAATTGTGTATCTTGGGGTTGCTCTTGTAGAGGAGTATCTTTGTGGTGTTCTCTGTATTTCCTGAATTTGAATGTTGGCCTGCCTTTCTAAGTTGGGGAAGTTCTCCTGGATAATATCCTGAAGAATGTTTTCTAACTTGGTTCCATTCTCCCCATCACGTTCAGGTACACCAGGCAAATGTAGATTTGGTCTTTTCACATAGTCTTGGAGGCTTTATTCATTTCTTTTCATTCTTTTTTTCTCTTATCTTGTCTTCTTGCTTTATTTCATTAATTTGATCTTCAATCAGTGGTATCGTTTCTTCCTCTTGATCAAATCGGTTATTGAAGCTTGTGCATACATCAGGAAGTTCTTGTGCTATGGTTTTTAGCTCCATCAGGTCATTTAAGGTTTTCTCTACACTGTTTATTCTAGTTAGCCATTCATCTAATCTTTTTTCAAGGTTTTTTAGCTTCCTTGCAATGGATTCGAGCATCCTCCTTTAGCTTGGAGAAGTTTGTTATTACTGACCTTCTGAAGCCTACTTCTGTCAACTTGTCAAAGTCATTCTCCATCCAGCTTTGTTCCATTGCTCACAAGGAGCTATGATCCTTTGGAGGAGAAAGGGCCCTCTGGTTTCTGAAATTTTCATCTTTTCTGCTCTGGTTTCTCCCTATCTTTTTGGTTTTATCTACCTTTGGTCTTTGATGTTGGTGACCTACAGATGGGGTTTTGGTGTGGATGTCCTTTTTGTTGATATTGATGCTGTTCCTTTCTGTTTGTTAGTTTTCCTTCTAACAGTCAGGCCCCTCAGCTGCAGGTCTGTTGGAGTTTGCCGAAGTTCCACTCCAGACCCTGTTTGCCTGGGTATCACCAGTGGAGGCTGCAGAACAGCAAATATTGCAGAACAATAAATATTGCTGCCTGATCCTTCCTCTGGAAGCTTCATCCCAGAGGGGCACCCACCTGTATGAGATGTCTCTTGGCCCCTACTGGGAGGTGTCTCCCAGCCAGGCTACATGGGGCTCAGGGACCCACTTGAGGAGAAAGTCTGTCTGTTCTGAGAGCTCAAACGTTGTGCTGGGAGAACCACTGCTCTCTTCAGAGCTGTCAGACAGGGATGTTTAAGTCTGCAGAAGTTTTCTGCTGCCTTTTGTTCAGCTATGCCCTGCCCACAGAAGTGGATTCTATAGAGGCCATAGGCCTTGCTGAGCTCCAGTGGGCTCCATGCAGTTCAAGCTTTCCCAGTCACTTTGTTTACCTACTCAAGTCTCAGCAATGGCGGATGCCCTTCCCCATGCCAGGCTGCAGCCTAACAGGTGGATCTCAGACTACTGCGTTAGCAGTGAGTAAGGCTCTGTGGACATGGGACCCACTGAGCCAGGCATGGGAGGGAATCTCCTGGTTGCTGTTTGCTGAGACCATGGGGAAAGCACAGTATGTGGGTGGGAGTGTACTGTTTTCCCAGGTACAGTATGTCACGGCTTCCCTTGGCTAGGAAAGGGAAATCCCCAGACCCCTTGCACTTCCCGGGTGAGGCAACACCCTGCCCTGCTTTGGCTCACTCTCCATGGGCAGCACCCACTGTCCAACCAGTCCCAGTTAGATGAACCAGGTACCTCAGTTGGAAATGCAGAAATCACCTGACTTCTGCATCGACCTCACTGGGAGCTGCAGACCGGAGCTCTTCCTATTCTGTCATCTTGGAAGTGACCCCTTTAATATTTTTTGTAGTGTGGATATGCTAGTGATGAATTATCTTAGCTTTTGCTTTTCTGAAAATGTTTTTATTTGTCTTCTTTTTTTTTTTCTTTAGATGGAATCTCGCTTTGTCATCTAGGCTGGAATGCAGTGGCATGATCTCAGCTCAGTACAACCTCCACCTCCAGAGTTCAAGCGATTCTCCTGCCTCAGCCTCCTGAGTAGCTAGGATTACAGATTCCTGCCACCACACTCAGCTAATTTTTGTGTTTTTTAGTGGAGACAGGGATTTCACCATGTTGGCCAGGCTGGTCTCAAATGCCTGACCTCAACTGATCC
>NW_016803195.1:1157448-1164534 GCF_001698545.2 Rhinopithecus bieti
CCTCCCGGGTTCAAGCCATTCTCCTGCCTCAGCCTCCCGAGTAGCTGGGACTACAGGCGCCCGCCTCGTCGCCCGGCTAGTTTTTTGTATTTTTTAGTAGAGACAGGGTTTCACAGTGTTAGCCAGGATGGTCTCGATCTCCTGACCTCGTGATCTGCCTGTCTCGGCCTCCCAAAGTGCTGGGATTACAGGCTTGAGCCACCGCGCCCGGCCTTTTTCTTCAATTTTAAATTGAAAAATATTATTATTTATTTTTGAGATAGTGTCCTGCTCTTTCATCCAGGCTGAAGTGCAGTGGCATGATCTTGGCTTAGTGCAGCCTCAGCCTCCTGGGCTCAAGCAATCTTCCCACCTCAGCTTCCCAAGTAGCTGGGACTACAGGCATACACCATGATGGCTTGGTAGTTTTGTTTATCTTTTGTAGAGATGAGGCCTTACTATGTTGCTCAGGCTTGTCTTAAACCCCTGGGCTCAAGCAGTCTACTTGTGTCAGTCTTCCAAAGTGCTGGGAATACAGGAGTGAGCCTCTGGATGCCTGGCCTTTTTCCTTATTTTGAGTCAATCACATTTTCTTACTGCTATGCATGTCTAGTTGTTTTGTGCTGAATACTAGACACTGTAAATTTTGCATCATTAAGTACTACATTTTGCTATGATCTGTTAAAGTGTGTTGGACTTTGTTCTGGCAGGCAGTTAAGGCAGGAAGTTAGTTTGATTCTTTTGAGGCTTGTTTTAAAATGCTTCTTTCAGAACTTTTTTTGTGCTTCCTTGTCTACCTGGCTTTCTTCTAGGATTGGTTTAGCACCATTAATAACACCTAATCATTTTTGGCCCTCTATTAAAGACGTCATGAATTCAGTGAGGTCTCTCCACTATTGCTGGTGAGAACTTGAATAATTCTGGGCCCAGGATGAGCTATGGGAATTATCTGGCTTATATCTCTTTGGTAATTATTCTTTCCTCAGAGTTTGTCCTTCCCCCATCTCTATGGAGTCTCACCATATGCAGTTTGATATCTGGCCAAAGACTCAGAGGAATCCTCATACAGATGTTTGGAGCTTGTTTTATGATAGCTCCATGATAAAATGACTCATTCCTCCTCCTTCACATTCTGCATCATACATTTTAGCTATCTTAACCTCATTAAACTCCAACCTCTATGTCCTCAATTCAACAATATCTACTGTGTTTTATTTAGGTTTCCTTTCCCTGTGCCACCAGAAATTGACCCTAGACGGAAAGCAGGAGTGATCATGGATCTCACCTTATTTTTAACCTTATTCATTTTGCTTTTCTCCGGAATCACAGTCTAATTTTGTTTTATTCTATATTTTACTTTTTGGAGACAGAGCCTTGATATGTTGCCCTGGTTGGAGTGTAATGGTACCACCTCTGCCTGCCAGGATCAAGCAATTCTCTTGCCTCATCTTCTTGAGTAGCTGCAACTACAAGCATGCACCAAGACTAGTCTCGAACTCCTGGGCTCAAGTGATCTGCCTGCCTCAGCCTCCCAAAGTGCTGAGATTACAGGCGTGAGCCACCGCGCCCAGCCAGTAACTACAGTCTTTTGTTGCTATTTGTCTAATATCTGAAAACAGTTTTTTTTTTTTTTCAGATATTTTGTATTGTTTCCTAATTGTTGATGGTGGGAAAGTAAGTCTAGACATTGTTATTCCCTCATAGCTGGAAGTGCATTATGGGGCTGGTACTTTTTTTCCCTATTATTCCCCCTCAGGTTAAGTCCTGTATCACTCCCTTTCTGATTATACAGCCACCTCCTTTAACTCACCAACCCATCTGCCTAGTGGGTCTGTGTTTATTTTTTTCTTGTTTCTCCCTTGTTTCATGTTTCATCCTGCTACTCTCATGCTTAAAACATTTAGTAGCTCCTGGGATGAACATATGTTGTTTTTCCTGCTCTTTTGTTTTTTCCTTAGGGAACCATTCTTCCTCCATTTCATTCCAATGGAAATGTCAGTTTCTATCTTTTGCCCCAAGACTATCCATTCTATGGTAACTAGACAATCTTGGTACCTCCTTTCACAGCCATAGCGATCATTCCAGGAGTAGATAGTGTCAATCATAGTCTTCAATAGCACTATTATAGGGACATAGACAGAGATGCATGCTCTCTGGCTTGGCATGTTAAGCTGGGAGAATGTGAATTTGGATCAATTAAAGATCATTTCCCTCTGCCTTATGGAGAAAGACTGACTACTCTGGGAGAGAATGAAATCAACCCATTGAGTGAAGAAAGGCAAATGGATAGAGATGGAAAAATAAAATAGAAAAATAAAAATATTGGGATATCCCTAGATCCACCTATGCACAAAGCTAGCAAATCCCCACCTTTCCCTGTTCTTTGAACCAATTAATTTTCATTTTGCTTAGTCTAGTTTGAGCTGATATTTTCTTACTTATATTTGAAAGAATTTGGTTTAAGACAGCCCCCTCTGTTTTGTAACAAAGTGTAGCTCCAGGGAAGCTACTCACTGACCCCAGAAGCCTTCTCTGCTTTTGGTACTTTATGCTGACATTCCTACCAGGCGTACCATGCTACGTTTATCAAAATGCAAATCAGAACATGTCTTGGTACCGCGGAAAGAACTCAAGGTCAGAGTCAGAAATACCTGGGTTAAAGATTTTTTGCTGCCTATTAGCTGTGTGAGCTGAAAGGTTACTGCGCATACTCTATTTTCTTCCCAATAAAGACGGGAGGAAGAGGGTAGGAAGTAGGCAAGCCCATAGTACCAGTGAGGATTAGGTTTAATCACATAGAACTGGAAACCTAAGAATTCTTTGAGAACGTAGAAGTTTGTTTCTTTGTCATGTAAATTAATTGGAGGTAACTGATCCAGGAGGCTTCACGAAGCCATCAGGCAGCCACTCCTTCTAACTTTTTCCTTCACCATCCTAACATATGACTTCTATTCTCAAAGTTCTTCCCTGCAGAATTGATGTGTTTCATCCACCCAGGTCCACAGAGAAAGGGTTAGGAAAGTGGACAGGTATTTTTCTGTGTTGGAAATTTTCATTTCAGAAGGGAGTTTTTCTGTGCTCCTATGGTTCCTGCCAGTTAGCAGAATCTACCTAAGCAGGAAGTTGGATGCTTTCTGAATTTCCAATAAATGGGAAGAGATTCCATAAAAGACTATGTGATAGTAGCAACCATGATGGGTTGTAAGTGCTTTTATCAGCTGGGAAAGATAGTGCTTTGCTTAAAATGATTAAGCTTGGATGCATTTGTGGGGATGGCAAGGAAAGGATGAATACAGGGAAGCTAAGTGATTTGGGGACTCTAGGAATATGGGCAAAAGAAAAACCTGAGTTCACACAGATGCCTGGCATCTCAAAGTGCCCCTTCTCCCCATCTGCCATGATTCTCCCTATTCCTCTAGCATCCCTTTTTGGCCTCTTCTTTCCCATAACTTCATCCTTCCTAGCCTCTTGTTTCTCACTCCTCTAGTCCCACCTCCCCTAATCTATCTTCATGTCAGAGCAAGAGATGTCTTCCCAAAATACAATTTTGTTACCTGCTTTTCTGTTTTGGTGACTTGGAGGGTTTGTTTTGCATCATGGGTGCTAGGTTTTTGTCACTAGGACCGGTTTCATCAGGATCCATAGCCCCTAGGATTCTGGAATAATGTAATTTAAGAGGTTAGGACAAAGACTACTTGACAGCCTCTTAGGAGATTTTTGTGGATACTGAACAAGTATCACGTCTTTGGAGTTAGTTAAGCCTGAACCACAGAGTCAGGGTGGTCTAAGCTGTGCTGCACTATCAACTCTGAAATCTCAGTGGGTTGATTCAGCAAAAGTGTATTTTTTGCCTATGTTAAGTAGGCAGTGTGTGCGAGCAAGGGGTTCTTCCCCACACAGACACTCAGGGACCAGAGTCTACATCATCTTATAGAGGCACTTCCTTGAACATGTGATCCTCTCAGCGCCTGCAGCAGAAGAGAGCACTGGAGAGTGCCTGTCCTTGGAATTAGTTCTTCCCTAATCAGAGTGTAAGTCCCTTGAGGTCAGGGACTGTGTCTTATATTCGTCTGTTTATTTTTTCTGTCAGAAATCTGGGCAGAAGATGGTATTAAGGTATGGTTTGGCTAAGAACCCAGGAAAACCAAAATTCTACCCATTCTTTCTGACCAAGACCCTGGGAGAAAGGAACTAGGACAAACAGGAAACTAGCACTTGCTTCCAAATGCAGAGGACTCTGGTGCTGGACCCCATGGCATGGACTAACCCTTACACTTACCCTTCCACGAAATGTAGTTGAGTGTGGCCAGGCGCGGTGGTGAGTGCCTGTACTCTCAGCACTTTGGGAGGCTTAGGCGGGTGGATCACTTGAGGCCAGGAGTTTGAGACCAGCCTGGCCAGCATGGTGAAACCCCATCTCCACTAAAAATACAAAAATTAACTGGGTGTGGGCCAGGCATGGTGGCTCATGTCTGTAATCCCAGCACTTTGGGAAGCTGAAGTGGGTGGATCACCTGAGCTCAGGAGTTTGAGACCAGCCTGGGCAACATGGTGAAACCCCAGCGCTAGAAAAAAATGAAAAAACAAAAATTACCTGGGCATGCTAATACACGCCTGTAGTCCCAGCTATTTGGGAGGCAGAGGTGGGAAGACTGCTTGAACCTGGGAGGTGGAGGTTGCAGTGAGCTGAGGTCATGCCAGTGCACTGCACTCCAGCCTGAGCGACAGAGCAAAACCCTGTTAAAAAAAAAAAAAAGAAAAGAAAAGAAAAGAAAAGAAAAGAAAAGAAAAGAAAAGAAAAGAAAATGTAGTTGAGTGCCAGTTCTGTTCTGCCTATTTGGTCAAGACCTGAAGAGGAAAGACTGATCCATTCCACCCCTTCCAGAACCAGAAGACTGTAATCAGAGAGTGGAATTGTGAGAATGGAAGCACCAATTTCCAGCATCTGGTACCAGGCTGGCTTAGTGCTATGCCAGGGTGGTGCCATGTGGGAGAAGAGGCAGGAGGTAAGACGGGCGGCTGAGTCTTCTCCATCAGGGACTCACTCTGTCTCCTTACTCTCTTGTATGCACTTCAGCCCAATAAGTGTTCACAAAACTGACTAGACCATGGAAATTCCTTCTCCTTGGGCAACTGAAGAAGAGGATAAAGAGAAAGAAAGAAGTCTTGAATGTTTTCCTTTCAAGTCAATATATTACTTACTTAATGTTAGAATTAACTAATTAAAAAACCTCTTAGCTCTCCTATGGGTCAGACATTCTTCAAAGTTGCCATATCAGGACTGGAGGCAAATAATAAATATCCAATGGTATAATAGGCCACAGTTTTTATTATCCTAGTGAAATCTGCATATTTTCAAAATTAAATCTGCTTAATACCACCCACTAGAGTTTGCAGGTAACAACAATAACATAATGATGATGTCAACAGCAATGGGTCTTGCTGATTCCGTGCTTATTATTACCTGTCACAATACTAACTGCAATGTACTGCTCATTTCTCACAACAAATCAGAGGATGGGATGTTATTCCTCTTCATTTTGTAGATAAGGTGACTGGGGTTCAGAGAGTTAAAGCGTCTTACCTAAAGACACACAGCAAGTGACAGGCAAGGCCAGGTCTGCCTGGACTCACAGTCCCAGTTTCTTCTTTTGCCTCCTTGATGAAAACATCACTTTGAGGAAAATCAAGGTTTTCCTAAGTTTATTGAAACGAGGTTTGCATTTGAAACTTCTAAAATAATATTTTTAATAATATTCATAAAAAACATATCATCCTAGTACTTAATATGCATATACTTACCATGTATTGGATGCTGTTCTAAGTACTTTACATATTTCCGTTCATTGAATCTTTATAACAGCACTATGAGACAGGTACTATTATTATTCCCATTCTTCAGATGAAGCCACAGAGGCACAAGGTTAAGTAACTTGAAGTTTTATACCTTATAAATTAAATCTGGTTTGAATTGTCCAAACTGTCTGACAGTTAGACATGCTGACAATTGTAACTATTCTGTGTATAAATAAATAAAACTATACAGTCATGCCTTATTTTGTTATGCCCAAGATACTGCATTTTTTTACAGATTAAGGGTTTGTGGCAACCCTGGGTTGAGCAAGTCTATCAGTGCCATTTTGCCAACAGCATGTACTTGCTTTGGCTTTGTGTTACACTTGAGTAATTCTCATAATAATTCAAATGTTTCCATTATTATTTTATCTGTTATGGTGATCTGTGATCAGTGATCCTTGATGTTACTATTGTAATGGTTTTAAGGCTCCATGAACTGCACCCAGATGAGATGAAGAACTTTGATAAGTGAGTGTGTTCCGATTAACCAATCAGCCATTCTCCTGTCTCTCTTCTCCTTGGGCCTCTCTATTCCCTGAGACACACCAATATTGAAATTAGGCCAATTAGTAAGACTACAATAGCCTCTGAGTGTTCTAGTAAAAAGAGGAATCTCGTGTCTCTCACTTTCAATTAAAAGCTGGAGATAACTGAGCTTAGTGAGGAAGGTACGTTGAAAACCGAGATGGGCCAAAAGCTAGGTCCCTTTTTTTTTTTAAAATTATTATTATACTTTAAGTTCTAGGGTATATGTGCATAACGTGCAGGTTTGTTACATATGTATACTTGTGCCATGTTGGTATGCTGCACCCATGAACTCGTCAGCACCCATCAACTCGTCATTTACATCAGGTATAACTCCCAATGCAATTCCTCCCACCTCCCACCTCCGCATGATAGGCCCCGGTGTGTGATGTTCCCCTTCCGGAGTCCAAGTGATCTCATTGTTCAGTTCCCACCTATGAGTGAGAACATGCGGTGTTTAGTTTTCTGTTCTTCTGGTAGTTTGCCGAGAATGATGGTTTCCAGCTGCATCCATGTCCCTACAAAGGACACAAACTCATCCTTTTTTATGGCTGCATAGTATTCCATGGTATATATATATATGCCACATTTTCTTAATCCAGTCTGTCACTGATGGACATTTGGGTTGATTCCAAATCTTTGCTATTGTGAACAGTGCCACAATAAACATACGTGTGCATGTGTCTTTATAGCAGATGATTTTTTTTTTTTTTTATTATTATACTT
>NW_016803196.1:0-2591 GCF_001698545.2 Rhinopithecus bieti
TAGTGAGATGTCTTTACAAAAAAAATTAAAAAATTAGCTGGGTGTGGTGGTACACACCTGTAGTCCCAACTCCAAGGGGGCTGAGGGTTGCTTGAGGCCAGGAGTTCAAGGTCACAGTGAACTATGATCATGCCACTGCACTCCAGTCTGGGCAACATAGCATGACTGTGTCTTTAAAAAAAAAAAAGTCTGGCCGGGCGCGGTGGCTCAAGCCTGTAATCCCAGCACTTTGGGAGGCCAAGACGGGCGGATCACGAGGTCAGGAGATTGAGACCCTCCTGGCTAACACGGTGAAACCCCGTCTCTACTAAAAAAAAAAATACAAAAAACTAGCCGGGCGAGGTGGTGGGCGCCTGTAGTCCCAGCTACTCGGGAGGCTGAGGCAGGAGAATGGCTTAAACCCGGGAGGCGGAGCTTGCAGTGAGCTGAGAACCGGCCACTGCACTCCAGCCTGCGCGACAGAGCGAGACTCCGTCTCAAAAAAAATAAAAATAAATAAATTAAAAAAAAAAAAAAAGTCTTAAAAATATATACAGTAGGCTGGGTGAAGTAGCTCGGGCCTGTAATCCCAGCGCTTTGGGAGGTAGAGGCAGGAAGATCGCTTGAGGCCAGGAGTTTGAGACCAGCCTCCTCAACAGAGCAAGACCCTGTCTCTTAAAAAAATATATATATATATACACACACACACACACACACGCACGCACACCCATTCTCTCTTTCAGTTAATCCTCCTAAAAACCCTGCAAAGTATGTACTATTATTCCTATGTTACCCGTGAGGAAAATGAGGCTCAAAGATGATCCCAGGATTCCACAGTGAGTAAGTGGGAGATCTGGAGCAGGCTGGGGCTAAACTCTTATTTTTAAATACTGTTCTTTAACAGGTGTTCCAGTGCCAGCAGAAGGCCTGCTTACTTCAGCATCTACATTCCAGAGCCCCCTAAGGTCTAGGCAGCCTGAGGCTGACAGGCAGTGGGTGAAACACCAAATCAATCTCTCTGAATAGGATCTGATTTATACATTTCACTGATGGTGGAGCTGGAAAGTCACTTAGTGATTGAGTCCAGCCTGCCCGTTTTCCAGAAGAGGAAGCTGCTGCTCAGGTCAGGGGGTGCTTAAGGCCTTGCAACTGCTCTGCAGCAGGGTAAGGGCTGTGCTCCGGTTTCCTGAGGGCCGCAAGTCATTTCTTCATTGCCCATTACTTTTTTTTTTTTTTTTTTTTTGAGACAGGTCTCACCCTGTCACCCCGGCTGGAGTACAGTGGCCTGATCAAGCTCACTGCAGCCTCCACCTCCCAGGATCAAGTGATCCTCCCATGTCAGCCTCCTGAGTAGCACTATAGGCATGTGCCACCATGCCTGGCTGATTTTAAATTTTTAGTAGAGATGGGGGTCTCACTACGTTGCCCAGGCTAGTCTCGAACTCCTGAGCTCAAACAAGCCTCCCACCTCAGCTTCCCAAAGTGCTAGGATTATAGGCATGAGCCACCAGGCCCAGCTAAGGCCCATTACTTCTGTAACTGCACATGCCTGCTTTTCTCTCTCTTCCTCTCTCCCTCTGCTTCCCTCAGTGCCCCTTCCATCTGTGTTTTCTTCTCACCTTTCAGAGAAAACATGAACTATTACAGAAAGAGGCTTTGATTCAGCCATGGGCTCAAGTCTCAGCTTGGCTGTTTACACTGGGCCTTTATTTCCTCACCTGGTAAACAAGGAAAACAGCACCTCCCTCCTGGGTTGTTATCAAGACACTTGAGAGAGTGTAACATAAAGCCTCTGACACACAGTAGGCACTCAGCATACATTAGTCACCATTATCCTTAAATACCCTGGCAGCTTGTCAGCAACTACCTCTCCTTTTAATGGCACCTGTCTTTACTGATCATCCGCTAGTAATCTGCAAGTCTCTTGCTGTGCCTCTCTTGCTGGTCCCTAGCACAATGTCTTAAGAGACAATAAGAATGGCCAAATGATTAGCTGGGCATGGTGGTGGCACGTGCCTGTAATCCCAGCTACTCAGGAGGCTGAGGCAGGAGAATTGCCTGAACCTGGGAGGCGGAGGTTGCAGTGAGCCGAGATCATGCCACTGCACCCACTGCCTGGGCAACAGACTGAGACATTGTCTCAACAAAAAAAAAAGGCCAAATGGATGTGTGTGCCCTGTCCTGTCAGGGCTCTATGAAGTTAAGACACAGCACTTGCCTGTGAGAAGCAGAGACTTGTTTGGGTTGCTTCCCTATCTCTTTAACTAAAGGGTAGCTATTCCACAGTCTTCCTCCAGATGTCACCTATACCCTTTTGTGATCAATGCAGAACAAGATGGATGGGAGTTGACCTCAAATGAATGGTAGGCACTGTGATGGATTCCCAAAAGAACATGTCCTAAAACACTGGTCAATTTCTTGTGATAAGCAAATAAAAATCACAGATCTCCAACAAAATGTTAACAGTTAATTAGTCTAGGTGGAGAATATACTGATGTTTATTGTATGATTCTTCCAGATTTTCTGTGTGTATGAAATTTTTAATAAAAAACTTTGGGGATAAAAAGAAAATCAGCATGAAAAAATAAATAAATTTATTTATTAAATAAATA
>NW_016803197.1:0-315 GCF_001698545.2 Rhinopithecus bieti
CCACTCAGGGAGGAGGGCAGGACTGGGTAGTGTCTTGACAGCAGCCCTGTCCCACAGCACTGAACTGGGCAGGGAAGGGGTCAGATGTTCCCCTGACATGGGACTGGATTCCAGAGCATCAGACCTGGCTGCCAGAACCGGCCCTCTCCTTCCAAGGCACTGGGACCATGGATGCTGGAGCCACATGTGGCTGAGGGCTGGCGGAGCCTGCCCCCCAGGGAGCGCTGAGTCCCGGAGGTGGTCGTTTTTGGGGAGAGGGCTATGGGGCTCGTCCCACCTGCCCCCTTCTTTCCAGCACTTATATGGCACTTCCCT
>NW_016803198.1:0-6845 GCF_001698545.2 Rhinopithecus bieti
TTGTCATTCCCATAATCCCCATGTGTCATGGGAGGGACCTGATGGGAAGTAATTTAATCATGGGGCCAGTTACCCTCATGCTGCCTTCATAATAGTGAGTGAGTTTTCATGAGATCTGATGGTTTTATAAGGGTATTTTCTCCCTTTCACTCGGCACTTCTCTTTATTGCTGCTATGTGAAGAAGGACAATGCTTTCTTCCCCTTCTGCCATGATTGTAAGTTTCCTGAGGTCTCCACATCCATGCAGAACTCTGAGTCAATTAAACTTCTTTCCTTTATAAATAGCACAGTCTCAAGCAGTTCTATATAGCAGCATAAGAATTGACTAATACACATACTTATCTTTTTTTGGGTGGTGAGGACATTTAAATTTTAATATTTTAGCAATTTTATACTTAGTAAATATAAAACACACACTCAACTATAGTCACCCTGCTGTACACTAGATCTCCAGAGATTATTCATCCTGTTTTCCTGAAACTTTGTACCCTTTAACGGGCACCTCTCCAACCACCTCTGCAACCCCTAGCCTTCGGCAACTATCACTCTACTCTCTGTTTCTGTAAATTCAACTTTTTCAGATTTTATATATAAGTAAATGCAGTATTTGTCTTTCTTGTCTGGCTTATTTCGATAAGCATCATGTTCTCTAGGTTCATGCATGCTATTGCAATGACAGAATTTCCTTCTTTTTTAAAGTTGAATAGCAACCCATTGTGTACCATTGTGTGTGTGTGTGTGTGTGTGTGTGTGTGTGTATGTGTGTACTAATTATTTTTTATTTATCTGTCAATGGACATTTAACACTTTGGGTGATTTAATGTCTTGCGTATTGTGAATAATGCTACAATGAACATGAAAATGTAGAAATCTCTTCAACATACTGATTTTCTCTCCTTTGGATATATGCCCAGAAGTGGGATTGCTGTATCATATGGTAGTTCCACTTGTAATATTTTGAGACGCATCCATACAGTTTTCTACAATGACTTTACTAATTTACATCCTCACCAATGAACAGTGCAGAAAATTTCCTTTTCTCCACATCCTTGCCAACACTTATCTTTCATTATTTTTTGCTAATAGCCATTCTAACAAGTATACGGTAATATCTCATTGTAGTTTTAATTTCTATTTCCTTGATGACTTGTGACATTGAGCATTGTTTCATATTCCTATTGACCATTTGGATGTCTACCTTTGAGAACTGTCTATTCAAATCCTTTGACCATTTATTAATTGAATTACTTGTTTTATCTCTGATTTTCTATGTTTGAAAATATTGCACCTAGGTATAATTTTTTTTGGCATTTCTCCTGCTTGATGTTGTCTAAGTTTCCTACACTTATGATTTCGTGTCTGACATTAATTTGGGCAATTCTCAATTATATTGTTTGAAATACTTTTTCCCTTTCTTTTTCTTATCCTTCTTGTATCTCATTGTGAATGTGTTACACCTACTGTAGTTGTTCTACAGTTCCTGGATATTCTAATTCATTTGTTTTCAATCTTGTCTCATTATTATAAAGAATCATGCACATGTATGTTCATTGCTGCACTATTCACAATAGCAAAGACATGGAATCAACCTAAATGCCCTTCAATGATAGACTGGATAAAGAAAATATGGTACATATACACCATGGAATACTATACGCCCATAAAAATGAATGAGATCATGTCCTTTGCAGGGACACAGGTGGAGTTAGAAGCCATTATCCTCAGCAAACTGACACATGAACAGAAAACCAAACTCTGAATGTTCTCACTTTTAAGTGGGAGCTGAATGATGAGAACACATGGACACACTGGGGAGAACAACACACACTAGCACTTGTCAGGGGTGGGATGGGGGAAGAGAAAGCATCAGGAAGATTAGCTAACAGATGCTGGGCTTAATACCTAGGTGATGGGATGATCTGTGCAGCAAACCATCATGGCACACATTTACCTATGTAACAAACCTGCGAGTCCTGCACGTGTACACCTGAACTTAAAATAAAAGACGAAGAAAAAAAAATCCCCCCAAATCTAAAAAGTAATACTACTACAACTCATAAGATATTTTAGCAAGGTCACAAAATTTAGGATCAATTTTTTTTTTTTTTTAGTTATCAGCAATAAACAACTGGAAATTTAAATTTTTAAAAAGTAGTGCCATTTACAATACCAAAAAATATAAAACATATATAAATCTAATAAAATATTTGTAAGATCTGTGCACTGCTAACTGCAAAACACCATTGAATGAAATCAGTTTTGGAAATTTCTAGTGATATAATCTCAAACTCAAATATCATTTTCTCAGTCATGTCCAGTTTACTAATAAGCTCATCAAAGACATTTTTTATTTTGTTAGTGTTTTTGTCTGGCATTTATTTTTGGCCCTTTCTTAGTATTTCCATTTCTCTGCTTACAATACCCCTCTGTTCTTGCATGTTGTCTCCTTTATCTATTAGGCCCTTAGCATATTAATCATTGTTGCTTTAATTCCTAATCTGATATTCCAACATTCCTGTCATGTCTGCTTCTAATGCTTTCTCTGTTTGTTCCAAGGTATACCTTTTAATATGCCTTGTAATTTTCCTTAATATCTTGACAGGATGTACTGGGTAAAAAGAACTGCTGTAAATAGGCATTTAGTCAGGGGGTTGCAAGGTGTTCGGGGAAGGGAAGAGTTCAAAAGTCCTATGATTAGGTCTTAGTGAACCTATGCCTCTGGACTGTGAAATTCACAAGTGTTTCTCAGTCCTCCCCACCTCTTAGGTGGGACAACATGATGAGAGTGGGCTAGAGTTGGGTATTCCTTTTCCTCTGATCAATTAGGCTCTGATAAAATCCTGGCATGTTAGGCTTTGGTTAAATGGCTTGTCCTGAGAGCCAGGCTTGTTAAGAAGAAAAGAGTGCTCTGGCGTATTTCAAAATGTTTCATTTCTTCTCCAGCTGCCAGAAGCACGTGGAGATTTTCTTTTGATATTTGCTATGAGAACCTGGTCAAGCTCCAGGGGGTAAAATTTACAAAAGTCTGGAGGGCTGCTAAGACTGAGTCCCTGTGGAGTTTTTAACTATCTGGCTTGTCCACACTGAGCTTCCAGCAATTTGTTCAGGTTTTTCTACCTAATCTCTAGTTCTCATGGTGGTTTCTTTAGTCACTTTGCACAATGGTATTTTCTTACGACTGAAGACCTACATAAGGAAATAAAGAGTAGATGTCAATGTGTTCATATCAGCCTAACACGAAGTTTCTCTGAAACAGAACATCCAGGGAGGTGAAATTTAATAGGCTTCCCAAAGCTATAACGTGTCCAGAGCATGCCAAGATGAGACAAGTAGAAGGCAGATGACTAGACACAGGGAGAACTTTTAGGAAAAAAAAAAAAAAAAAAAAAGCCTTGCCCACAGGTTTATATTCACCCAAAGTTTTAATACTCTGGTCATCAACATCACAGAGGGATGCAAGTAAATACACAGGATACCATAGGGATATTTGCATTTTTATATGAATATTTTTTAATGATGTCACACAGAAATGTTAACTAATTTTATTTTTAATTAGTTGTAGGGTGTAGAAGAATTACAAGTGGTTATATTTAGAACCTATTTGATTAAAATGGATAAACTATTTTTCGAGTGAATAATATAGATAATCTCACTAAGTTCTACTCCTGGCTATACCTCTGATTTAATTAATAGGAAGCATTGTGGCATATCAGTAAAAGCAAAAGCAAAACAAAATAAACCCAACCTTTGCTTTTTTCCTTTATTGTGATTGCGAGCCATTCTGAGTTCTAGATAAGTGGGTAGTTGATATTAAAGGCAGGAAATTTTTATTATTCGATGCAGTAGGCTGCTGTGACATTTCTTATCATTTCAGCATAACTGTGCCAGAGGGTCTGTAAATAGTATTTGCCAAAGGCAATTTTACACATTCATAATATTCTTTGATGTCTGGGCTGGGCCCAGCTGACAGAGCCCTGGAGGCTATCTTTCTGCTTCTCTGGCAGGCTGATAAACCAGTGTAGGGGATTATGGAGAAACAAAACAAACCCAAAGAATTGAATTCAGTAATTTCTGAATTAAATTCCCCTTAAGAAAGCCAATGTCTAGCAGGCTATAGCCATTTAATAAGTGGCTATTGAGTGAGGGGAGGACAAATTACATCAAGGTTATGGGGCATAAATAATCTGAAACAGGAAATTTTACCTTCAGGAAACATTCTGGGCAGATGAGACTTCCTCCTTCTGCACAGGAAAGAAGAGATGGGAAAAGTGAAGTCCTCATTCTCAGGAATATGAATAACATTTAATCATGCATTGACATTTATTGAACTCTTTCTTACTCTATTCCCTGGTGAAAGCACGTTTTATATATTTAATCTTGTAATCACCACATCAGATCTCTAAGATAGGTGAGAAAACTGAGTCACAGACCGATTACCCAAGAATATGAAGCTAGTTAAGTGGTGGAACATTAAAAACAAAAACAAAACCACTGAACACATTTCCTATCATTTATCAGTAATTATCCATAAAATTATCCTGTGCTTTTCTTCCTAAAATATATACTTTTCTGAAATTATATTAATGTATTTAGATTTTTATTTCTTCTTATATTTATGTTTATTACTTGTCTCTGTCTAGTAAAATATAAGTTTCATGACAAAAGGACTTTGTCTTACTTTCTGCTTTGTTCACCACACCAGGATTACTCCCTGGCACAGAATAGGCAGTTGCTAAATGTTTATTGAATCCATTATTTAAAGATGTAGCAATTTGTCTTGGAAAGTGTGCTTAGAGGCAAAATGGGGCTCTATCTTATACTAATCATAAAATGGTGACAGATCCAATTTAATTTCCCAAATACTGTCAAGATGTGAAACCTATATTGTACTCCAAATCAATGCCAGTGTTTTGATTTTCTTACTTTCAGAACAATCCTGGGTAGGAAAAGCACCTTGCAGGCAGGTTTTCTAACATTCTGGCAGTATGGAATGGTGGCAAAAAAAAAGGTACTTTGAAGGCAGTCATGGTTTCGATTGCCAGCTCCATCATTTCTTTGTGTGGTGACTTTGGACAGGTTACATTACGGTATATCTTTCAGTGCTCATTTTGTGTGTGTGTATGTCATGGGAACTTCAGAAATTTCACCTTTCCCATTCTGGCAACCTAACCAAGAAGACGGTGATTTACAGTCTTCTACAAAATATCTTCTATCCCCACACCGTGTTAATATTTGAAAGCTCCCCTTTTATTGTATGACTTCCATACTGAAGTATTTAGCTTTGTATTTCATTTTCAGTGGCGTTCAGTCTCTTCAATCTGGCACCCAAGTCATTTTGACATTTTATACCTCTTAATTTATTCAAACTTGCCTCCCTCTGCTTTAGGGGAAACACTCTTCTGCCTCTATCCCCTACCTGTTTCATCCATAGCATGTACAACCTTCTGTCTTTGGCACTAACCATCTTATTCCCACCTGTCTGTTTTACCTAACACTGCTCTCAAAGATACAACCCAAATCCAGGCCCTTCATCCCTGTTGATTCCCTTAATATTCATTAGCATCTTCTCTATGAGCCTGTGGAACCAATTTTCTTTTCCTCAGCTACCAGTTTGTAATGTTCTGCCTGCCTTTAAGTTAGTAGTGTTAAATGGATTCAATTTCTCTCGAACAAAATGTCCTGTACCAGTTGGGTGTTTTTTCCCCACTAGATCTGTTCCAGAATTAGGCAGTCAATAGGTCATGGGTAAATAATACACTAATAGCTACCTATATGGTCTCATGCAATTCATTGTTTTTAAATAAAAAATAATTATTCATTGTTAGTGTGAAAGATGCTGTGATGTGGTATCTGGATCCTTATTCAGGAATGATGAACTTCTTCCCTCAGCTACTGAGAGTGCAGTGGACAAAGTGCTATGCCCTACTGTCCCATTTCAGAAAATGCCTCTATTGAAGACAGCCACCTTGCTCAAGATTGGGTGCCCTTTCCTGAGCTGCCAGCATCCATGATCAGTTTACAGGGCAGCATTAAAGTCTGGCACCCTTGCTCCACTCAGAACTCTGGAGGGTCATGCATTCTTCCAAGTTTTTTGTGGTTACTTATGACCTCCATTAAGACTTCCTGGCAGCCCAAGTTCTCCCTCTGTCCAAACCTGCTTCTTTCCTTTCTCTTCTGCAGATATGAATCCCAAGACCATGCTCTACAAAACCTCCTACACTCTAAACTCCTCAGTGAATCTCAGAGAGTCCAACTGGTGACATTCAGTAATCACACATTTTTTTTCTCCACTCATGACAGGAGCAGAGGATATGGATGAAATGAGAGGAGAGACAATCAAAAGTGACAACCAGCAGGAATTAGTGAACCTTATATTTGCACATCACAAAAAAGTTTTTGTTGGTTTTGTTTTGCTTGTTTCTTGGATTGTCTTTGTCTAAAAGGGTATTGCTCTCCTTCTTTTTTATTCTCATTATCCCCATAAATATAAATCATTGTTGTCTTTACAAATTATAGATAGAAATACTCATGGATAGGAAGAATCAATATCGTGAAAATGGCCATACTCCCCAAGGTTATTTATAGATCCAATGCCATCCCCATCAAGCTACCAATGAGTTTCTTCACAGAATTGGAAAAAACTGCTTTAAAGTTCATATGGAACCAAAAAAGAGCCCGCATTGCCAAGACAATCCTAAGTCAAAAGGACAAAGCTGGAGGCGTCATGCTACCTGACTTCAAACTATACTACAAGGCTACAGTAACCAAAACAGCATGGTACTGGTACCAAAACAGAGATATAGACCAATGGAACAGAACAGAGTCCTCAGAAATAATACCCACA
>NW_016803198.1:8696-29070 GCF_001698545.2 Rhinopithecus bieti
ATCTTTTATATTATTTTTTACTACAAAGCCACTTACTCTTTTATTGTGTTGCTCTGCTGGAAAAAAAAAAATCTTTAGTAGATGTATTTTTTTTTTGTAATGGTAAAGGCAGTAAAACTTCAAAGACAGAGTGCTCTGCCTTTCTTGTATCTGACAAAAGGGACTGAATGCTTTGAATAGTTTCAAGGTGACATGAAGGTTTGGGACCAAAATTGGCACAGAAAAGGTCCAGGATAAGGAATTTGGGGTATCGCCCCTTCAGATGTCATGTACTCTTGCCTATAGGCCTATTTCAGTTGCTGGTAACATAAAATGTATGCTTTTAGGTTATTCAAGAGAGTGCTCTTCCATAAAAGTACAAGTTGTTTTCATAAACCTCAGATAGGAGAGGGATAAAAATGAACATCCAGAATAGGCTGATGCCAGGGACTCTGAAATGATAGGAAGCCAAGGAAGACTTCTTCTTAATCTCTCATCTGTCTTTGTCTTTGCACATCTGTTGTTGCTTTAATTTTTCTGTGTCTTACCAGGTTACTTTTTCCCTTTCCTTGTGATGGGGCATGACTACCACCCAAAATAGAGTTATGGTGTGAATGTCTATGGCCTTCCAAAATTCTTATGTTGAAATTCTAGGTCAGGCATAGTGGCTCACGCCTGTAATCCCCCCACTTTGGGAGGCTGAGGTGGGTGGATGACCTGAGGTCAGGAGTTCGAGACCAGCCTGGCCAACATGACGAAACCCCATCTCAACTAAGAATACAAAAATTAGCCAAGCGTGATGGCAGGTGCTTGTAATCCCAGCTACTCAGGAGGCAGAGGCAGGAGAATCAATTGAACCTGGGGGCCAGAGGCTGCAGTGAGTCAAGATCGTGCCATAGCACTCCAGCTTGGGTGACAAGAACAAAAATCCATCTCAGAAAAGAAAAGAAAAGAAAATTCTAACTCCCAAGGTGATACTATTAGGAGGCGGGGGCCTTTGACAAGTGATTGGGTCATGAGGGCAGAGCTCTGAAGACTTGGATTATTCTTCCTATAGAAAAGTTCCCAGAGAGCTGCCTTGACCCTACCACCATGTGAGGGCACGGAAGGTGCCATCTGGGAAGGAGAAAGGGCCCCTCATTAGACACAAATTAATCTTGGACTTCCTACACTCCAGAATTGTGAGAAATAAACTTTGGCTGTTTAAAGTCACCCAGTTTACAGTGTTTTATTATAGCGGCCCAGAAAAAGTTAAGTAGGCTTATAACTTTAGCGCTCAGCCGGACTGACACCCTTATATTTTCTCAATTTTAAATTTCCAGGAAAGACTTTTGATTAATCTATTCTGGAGTGTCTATTGCCTTTCGATTGTCTATAAATTGTGTCTAGGAGTGAAGTTAAGCTGAAAAATGATGGCAACTCCCATTTCAATTCTGTGGCTAAGGCGAAGAAGAAATATAAAGAAAAATAATCAGTACAATTATCTGAAAAGTAGGGGTTGGAAAGCAGGAAGGCAGAGATAAAGTCATAAGTATCCATATTACAATTTGTGTCATGATTGTGAACTATTAGTCTGAAAAACAAGAAGCGCATAGGAAGGAATATCTTAGGCATAAGACTCAATAGTTAATTTCTTATGTCAAGCAATATATGTTTGAATGTGGCATTAGCCTATCTGGAAGAATATCTGGAGACTTATTTAACTGTTAATTAGTCAACTCCATCGTTCCTCTGTTTATTCATTCATTTGCCCATTCATCTGTTCATTCATTCTGAAAGTCTTATTTATTTATTTATTTATTTATTTGATACAGAATTAGAAGTAGATAGGAGCATGGAAGCAAGAAATATATCCAGGGTAAATCTCAAGGTTAGTGAATGTGTTGGGCAGAATATGCTAATTGCTAACACACACACACACACTCTAAAATGGTTTAAAAGAAAAATCTCTTTATTCTTATCTATTAGAATCCTATTTAGATTGGGCATAGGAAAGAGTTTCATTTCACACAGATACTGAATAACAGGTTTTTTTCTATCAAATGATTTCTGCTGTTCCTCAGACCGCAGTGCCATTCCTTACACCCCAGAGCATTTTGCGGGATCCTCTGCATCTGGCCATCTTATGAATGATGAAAGAGAATGAAAGGATCTCATGACAACTTTTAAAGCCAGGGTCTAAGACAGCATGCTTCACCTCTTCCCACATTCCATGGCTCAGTACTCTGTAACACAGAAGCACCTAAGCTTGCTTGGAGGTAATGGTATAAAATCTACTCAGACACTCACTCAGAAAGTAAAAAAGAGGAGTGCTGCCCTCAGACCCTGAGCAAGAGAAGCCCTTGCTCTGGGCCTATTCTTTTAGACAGATACTTTCAGGATTTCTTTCAGATATACCACCCCTAACAGGAAATGAGAAAATAAGGTCAAAATCCAGGGATGCCTTGGATGCTGAAATTTTCTGGAAAAAAAAAAAATGCTACTGTGATTATTTCCAGGTGCAGCTTGGTGGTCATCCATAGGTTCATCTTCCAAAAAGGTTCAAGGTACCTCCTGTATATAAATTGCTAAGTCCCAGTGGTGTCCAAGGGCTGAATGTTTGTGAAGAATTGGCACAAAACTTGCATGAGCAGGCTGGATGTGTACGATGTAACTCATAGTGCAAGATAGAACTGGAAGTGGAGTGACAAGAGAAAGGCCACGCTAGAGGAGTAGGGGCCTGGGCTCAGCTCTTCCGCTGCTGCCATTTTCTAGCATGAACTCCAAGGAGCCCAAGCAATCTAAATTTAAATGTGCTTTTCCATGTTGTTATGAATGTATTTGACAATGTGGAAAGCTGGAATATATTTTATTTAGCAGGTTGCCAGCTTGATTCACAACTCT
Organism: Rhinopithecus bieti; assembly: GCF_001698545.2. Classification (NCBI taxonomy): domain Eukaryota; kingdom Metazoa; phylum Chordata; class Mammalia; order Primates; family Cercopithecidae; genus Rhinopithecus; species Rhinopithecus bieti. The sequence goes on from NW_016803198.1 coordinate 11,559, forward strand.
TAAACACTGAGATGTGTTGTAGGTGGCCATCCATGGGTACCCTTTGCCTGGGCCCTCAAAATATTGAGGAAGCTCCTTGTGTTGAGCTCTAGCAGTGTCTGCCACAATGGACTGTGGCAGGTTATGCTTCACCTTGCATGCTTCTAAAAGGAGGGGGAAACTTAAAATAGCTACCTTCTATTAGACAAAATATAAATTTAACTGCTATGTTTCATCAAGCCTGATTCAATGGACCTCATTGGCTTATATTACCCTAAGCACTAATAAACTCTAAAAAGCAACTAATTAAACCTCTGGTTTAATTTAATAACAAATACCTTTTATGAACTCTTAGGACATGCTGGACACTATGCTAACAAATTACATCATTCTATTTAATTTTAACAACTACATTAACTGTTACTCCCATTTGACACATCAGAAAACATAAGCTGAGGAAAGAAGTGGCAAATCTAGAATTGATATGTAGGGTTATCGTAATCAAAAGTTTACATTCTTTTCAACAATGGTGCTCCACTGTCTTAGGCTGGAATGGATCTCTGATAGCAGGAACTCCAGTGCTCTTCATGTCCATTTTGCTTCCTGAATTATCTCTTTTATAGTCCTGCCTGACAAGTGGTTGACCTGCCTATGTATGGACACTTCCAGTGACAAGCTCTTTATTCATACATTAGGAAAGTTAGCATATTATAGCAGCAATTTTAAGTTATGAAATGTGACGCATTTATGTGTATGTATCTTAGCTGGATTATTTGCTAAATATCTGAATAGCCAGTGTTACTGGGTCATGCACTTGAAAATCAAGTTGGGAAAAATAACCGTATTCAAAATTTAAAGATTCCAATTTGCTGAGTTGTCTGTGTTTATTCATTTTTTGTGTGAAAACGAAGGGATTAGGGAAATAGTTGAGAAGATTGTGGAGATTTATTCTTTTTTGTGACATGTGGCCTCAAACCAATCCTCCATGGAGATGTGTGTGTGTGTGTGTGTGTGTGTGTGTGTGTGTGTGTGTGTGCCTGCATACTACAATAAATAGCACAATCCTCTAATTTATAATCTAGAATGAAAAACTCCTGAGAATAAAAGTGGTTTTTATTGATAATTATGCATAAACTGAAATAGTCCGAGACAAATGGGGACCATATTCAACTTTGTCACAAATAAAAACAAATATATATATTTTTGACCAGGATGAATATTTACATGACATTCAAAGAAAGGCAAAATATACCAACAGAACACAGATTAGTAACTGCAGGAGGCTGCAGCTGAATGACTGGAGGACAAGGGAATTTTTGAAGATGACGAAATTGTTCTATACCTTGATTATGATGTCTGCTACATGACTGTATGTACTTGTCAGAGCTCCCAGAACTTTGCACCAAAAAGTGGATTTTACTGTATGTAAATTATCTCTCTCTCTTTTTTTTTAAGTAGTATGGCTAGGAGACCTTGGTGGAAACCTGAATTTAGAAGGAATGATTTCTTTTCACTTTTGATTACAAAGGAAAAATAAAAGAAGCATCTACCCTCTTAAGTAAAGAAAATAAACAGAAAGCAGACATTAGATTCACTTCATGACAAAGTTAAAGAAATGGTACCAATCTAGAATCATCCCAAATGAGTACAATCTAAAAAAATAGGGGCATTTCCTTCCCCTATTGGCACACATTGCATAGCAGCTAGGGAACACTTTGGACTAGAGAATCATTGGTGTTCTGTTTGGGGAAGCAGCAGAAATGAAGAAGTGCTCAGCAAGGAGTGACTTAGGTTTTGACAGAGGGTTAGTCCCTTGTAGGTGAATGCAGGAAACCAGGGACTAAATGGCAGGGGAGGTAGTGCTCAATAAACTACTCTGACAAAGAATATTTGTTCATGAAAACACTTGAGACATCCCCTGAGTAATATCATGAATATTTGGGGAAATTGTTTTTACAGATGACTAAGTAAGTGGGAACCAGAGATAATTAAACATGAGTTATTCATATTAATGTGACTACATTTATACCATGGATGGTTGAGGTCCGCAAAGCTTGAGTTATGTAAAACTTAAAGTATACCATCTAAGAGCATCTTAATTGCCTTGTAGGACATCTTCTTGACAGTTCATGTCATTTTCATGTTAGCAATATCACTACTCCACAGGTCGTTAAAAAATACCTGCATTTAATTAACATTAGCTCAATTTTGGTCTATGATTGCTTTATTCTACATCTTGTCCTAATTATCTGTTTCAAAAGATGTATGTATTTAATTTTCCCCAGGTAAACGGAGATCTCCATGACTCATTATACTTCTGAAATTCAAGGATCCTAAACTTAAATTTGTATTTAAAAGCCCTAATGAACTTGGCACAATTATTGATATTAGCAGAAGGCGACGCACATAGTATTAAGAAGGGCCTCAAATCTTGGCCCTATGCCTAACTGTGAGAACCTAAATACAATCACCACATGTGTAATAAAGGAGAGAATTCATAGTACTTTCTCATGGGTATAGTCTTGTTGTGAGGAAAAAATGTAGAGACAAAATGAGAAATCTCTTTATAGCTCTTATACCAGCATGTAACATATAGTAAGCATTCATTAAATGTCAACTGTACGGCACAAAGCCTGAAATAAAGTTTCAATGTTACATACCGCCTTGACATCTGACACTGAGAGTCTCTCAAATGGCCTAACTGCAAGCTCTTCTCCTTGACTCTATTCCCTTAGAGTCAAGGGAATAGAGTTTGGTAAGGTTCCCTTACCAAGGTTCCCTTACCAAACAACTTTCTTTATCACAGAGACCATGTGTAGTCTCTTTATCAATATAGATCATGTATAGACCATGTACAGTGGCTGCTTATCGCTGAGTAGTGGGTTTCTCACTGCAGAATGATTCAAATAAGTCAGTCACATCCTCTCATGGGAAGCAGGGCTCATCTCATCCCCTTGTTACTGTAAAGTCTGCCTCCCACAGCCCCTGATTGTTTTCTCTGTTCCTGAGTGTAACTCCGTGTGTGGCCTTGTACAGCATATGGTGTCCAGCTCTCCTGGGCTGTGAGTTTAAAAGACTAATAAACTGTTCTCAATCTCATCAGTGTTGGGGGTCAGGTGTACAGCCCTCTCTCTAACAGGGCAAAAAGGAGGCAATCAAGCAAGCTGTTTCTAAATACAACTGAAAGTAGTAATAATGTTAAGTAATAATACTGTCCCTAGCCGTGTGACTTCTCTAAAACCTTAATTGAGAAAAATAAGTACCCACACAGACTGCAGCACTGAGACTGATGAATAAAACTTCTTTGGTTTTTATGCCTCAAAACTTCACAATGCTATGATTTTTATTCCCACCCAGGAGATGAACAAAACACTGTCGTTTACAGAAAACTATTTGTAGCATAGAAACAAGTTAGCAGATTCACTGGAGGATTTGTTATAGTCCTGAAGACTGTTTGAGGGAGCCTGGCATAGAATTGTAGACCTCTCCCTAAATCTTGAAGACTTAGGGGTATATGTGGGGAAGTGAGTATGCATATATAAGATACATAGGGATTGTTGCATATCTGCTACTTAAACCAAGCTCATGAGCTACTGAGTGGAGATTAAAATGGCAATAGCTGAAGAAGTCAAGGAAAGTGAGAGAGACAGTTGTTCTCCAATGACTATATACACAACCCACATATGACCAGGCCACACCTGCTACGAATGCTAATGATGCTATACAATAAAACACATAAATCATGACATGACCCCTATATGATTAACTGAAGTTAATGACATGACCCCTATTTGATCAACTCAAGTCCACCAAAAAATCCCCAATGAATTGGCTTGAGGGTCTCCTGGGGGACTCCTACATTGTTACTCTTGTCTGATATCATTGCCTAACTTTGCTTGGCCATTTCATATCTCATTGCTGCCACTCCTATTGTTGTTATCTATTATCTCATTTATGTTCATTCCCAAGTTACTAACCTCTGATGTTTTCAACTTTTAACTGCATGATGCTGAAGTAGCCTACATTCGCTGCAGTTTTCCTCTTATGGAGTCACGCTAACTGCTGCAAAAAAATGAGGGTTTCTTTCCTCTTCCTCACCTTTCGCTTATGCCCATTATACAAACAGCACTTTCACCTTCTCTCTCAGACCCCTCTGACCACAGGCCTGGTCATCACTGCCCCTTGCCCTTTACTGTTTCTTCCTTTTAGGCAAGAATTGACCATCATTCTCTTCTCACATTGACAAAAGCATCCTAAGGTAACCAAATTCTAAATGTCTATCCATTCATTTTACTAGATATACACAGATAGGTCTGAAATTTCAATTAGTTTCAGGCCAGGATCTCTAATATGTAAGATCTGAGAAGAGTCAGAGGGCTCTGCAGCCAGTGTGTTCCTTCCCTCACTCATTCAGGGTCTCAGTAAACATATACTGAGCCTCTTCTTTGTAAGAAGCACTGTGTTAGGCATAGGATCATGGTGGCAAAAAAAAAAAAAAAAAAAGGCCTGATACTTACCTATATGTGATTTACAGTCTAGGGTAGTTGTTCTTTGAATAGCTGCATCAGGATAAGGTAAAGCTCTTGTCAAAAATATAGAAATCTGGACCCACATTTGCTTCCTGAATCAAAATCTCTCTAGCAGCACTAAGTGGGAAAGTTGGGTTCTTATATTGAAGAAAAAAGACTAAGTTAGAAAGCACCAGAGTTAGAATCATTACTGAAATGCTTGGCCAGAAAAGTCAATTCAATAAGAGTCAATAGCAGACATGGGGGGTACTTGAAGAGGAGATTTGAATCAGCCAAGCATTTGAGTCATAGACAGCTAATGGATGGGGCAGTTCCAAAATTTCCCAACAGTCCTTTCAGAGATATGGTCTGATCTCAAAGTGGAGCAGGTATTGTAGGCTGGACTGTTTTATTCAGATTACATTAGTACCTGCATCTTAAGGAAAGGGCATTGGGAAGGTGACTTGAGATCAGATCTGTCAAAGCACAGAGCACCAGTCCACTGATGGCTGCAGTGACTCTAATAGTCCCTCTAAGATGGGAAGTCTACAGCTTTCTGATTAGGCCCTGGGAAGGAGTAGGGGCCCTAAGGAATATATTCTAAGAGCCATGACTGATGCTTCTCCCTTCACCAGCTTGAAGCCCTGGGTGCCTCTCAGACAAGACATCTGACTGATCTTTCTATCACTCTTTAATAGTTAATTCCCACCTTGTCAGTTAAAAGATTTCAGCAACTCCCTCAGGCCAGATAAATCCAAGTAAGTTTAAATTAGATGCCTCAGCAACATCAGTCATTCAAAAAGCTTCCAGAGTGAGCAAGTCACACCATCTCCCTCATTATAGACAGAGGGTCTTGAATGAAACCCCTTATTGGGCTTTCTCCATGGCTCTTGGGAAGAATTGGATACATTTGTATTACACCTCAGTTGGACTTTTTTTTACAGGCCTTAGGAAGGATACATGTTACATTTGCATGAAACCTCAACATTTCTCAACACTGCTGAAAATTCTGTTTTAGCAGAATGCTGTTAGCAATGCAAAAATCTGATCACTTGCCTCCCGTGCTAAAACACATTCAAGGACTCTCACCACCTACTGAATTATGCCTTGCCTTCTTTTGCTAGAGTAGAGTCTACTACAATCTAGTCAGACACATGTCTTTCAGTATCGCCACTTCATAACCCAAGCACTTTCATACCTCCAGCCAAACAGTTCCGTGTATTCTTTTCCAGGACAGACTTTCCTGAATATTGCTCTGTACCTGGGCTCACATCTTCCTTTCTATGGAGAATGCCTTCTGTGCTTCCAACTGTGCTTACTGAAATTTTGCCCATCCTATAGAACTCTTTTCAAATACTACCTTTTCAATTATGCCTTTTCTCACACCAAATATGGATAAAATATCTCCAGTCTATGAAGTCTCTTAAGACCCTGCACTTCCATTATCTAACCATAGGTATAGAAAATTCCAATTTGGCAAAGACTTCCAGCTTGGTACCAATCATAGTCATCCTGTATTGGTCATCTATGTCTGGATCAATGTCTGATGCATGAAAGCTTCTCAGTAATACTCATCACATTTTGTTGAATGTGATTTATTTTCACTTCTCTCTTTTTGTGACCCTCATCCCCTTTTCTGTCTCTTTTGTCTGTTTTTTATGCTGATGATCAAGCCCCCATTGGGGGTCAGTAAGCAACGTCATCTTTGAACAAATTCCAAACCTTACTGTAGACTTCAGGTGAATAAAGTTTGCTTTTAGCTTGTGGGATTAAAGAATGTTTGTAAAGCACTTTGGAAGGGAAAAATCTCCATGCACATATTAATTGCTATTATTAATTATTTTCATTCATGTGAAATGTCTTAGAGAACTAACAGCAACCAGAGATCCTGTGTGGCACACTCAGAAACTTGGCGAGTAGAAACCGGTATGGAAATTTTTAAATGGCAAAGTCTACTTTGGTTCTGAGGTTAACCTTAAGGATAATGATTTTTCATTGTAGAACTCTGGCCAAAGTGGCAGCGACATCTGCTTTGGGGAAGAGAAACAAATTATATTAAAAAGTTCATATCTCGGCTTAATTTTGGCTTGCTTTCAAAAATATTAGAGCAATTAATTTAGATTTATGTTAGTGGTTTATCTTTTTCCATGCTCACCACCTTTTCATGCTTAATGAACACTTTTTTCTTTCTAAAGCCAATTAAAAAATTCATGATCATAAATGTATGATGATAAAAAAACTACCTCTATCTTGAGAACTTTTTGTAGCTTGCCTCAGGAGGACATTTTTTGAAATTGTGCAACTAATGTCGATTTGCAAACTGCATGGCCTCCTGTGTCTTCCTGTGGAATCAGTGCTGAAACAGGGGTTGAAGGCTTTTATTTATCTCTGAGAAGGCAGTTAATCAGTAGGCATCCAGATAAAATAAATGTGACTGAAGGAAATCATGAAAACGTGCTTTAAGGTCCTTCAATATTTCTAACTCAAACAATTTAAGCAGTTGAAAACACAATAATAATCTTTCTCAAAATATGATAATTTCTGCCAGCATCTATTTCCCAGAAACTTAAGAGCAAAAACAAATGAAAACATATTACTTTGAAGACAACCAGAATCCAAAACATAGAATTACAACAAAATTGCGTTTTATTACTTTTGTAAATACACATGGTTGTATGTATTGCTTATATACAAAATATTTCTGATTTGAGATTCCAAGGGACCTGGCAAATAAATAGATAACAGTCAGCTACAATCAGGGCATTTTTAGGTAGCAAATGTCTCCTAAATGCTAGATAATTGTTTATCCTTTCAAGCAGAAATTTCCTGTCTCCAATTTTTAAGAGTGTCCTTTGTAGGGACATGGAAGCAGCTGGAAACCATCATTCTCAGCAAACTATCGCAAGAACAGAAAACCAAACACCGCATGTTCTCACTCATAGGTGGGAACTGAATAATGAGATCACTTGGATTCGGGAAGGGAAACATCACACACCGGGGCCTATTATGGAGAGGGGACGGGGGGAGGGATTGCATTGGGAGTTATACCTGATGTAAATGACAAGTTGATGGGTGCTGACGAGTTGATGGGTGCAGCACACCAACATGGCACAAGTATACATATGTAACAAACCTGCACGTTACGCACATGTACCCTAGAATTTAAAGCATAATAATAAAAAAAAAGAAAAAAGTGAAAGATAATAAATAATTATTATTTCTTAAAAAAGATAATATCAATTATTACAGTGTATATTGTACTTAAAGTGTAAAAGTAAATTTCAGATCAGGGCCAATCCAATCAAATCCATTTTACATTTAGAAAGCTCAATCTAAACTGATTCATACGCTAACACTTATTTACATTAATTCATTAATTTATTTAGCAAACATACTCCAAGTAATATGCTAAGTACTCAGTTTGAGAAAACAAAGACCATATTATATTCTGCTGTCAAGAAGCTCAGCCTGTAACCTTAAACCTAATCGTAACCCTACCTATATCTTATCCCTATCATACATAAACTATAAATCACAATTCTTCATGATAGGGTCTATTGTGGAAGGAAGAACAGGATTCAAAGTGGCCCAAAGGAAGAAATGACTGAAGAAAACGAATGGATTTTGTTCACTGAAACAATAAATTTCAAACCAAAGTGAGGCAGCATCAGAGATGGTCAGAACAATTCACTGGGATACTAGAGGAAAACAGAGAACAGCTATACACATTTATTGTTATCTTGTATTATTTACTTTTGTCTGTGTGTGATTTATAGCACACACATTATACATAATACAGAGACATATAATTTATAATTAATTAATAGACTCCTGGGAGTGATTACTCTTTATTTTTAACTTGTGGTGTGGATAACAAAAAAGTCACAGACTATTGCCGGGTGCAGTGGCTCACACCTGTAATCCCAGCACTTTGGGAGACCAAGGTGAGCAGATTACCTGAAGTCAGGAGTTAGAGACCAGCCTGGCCAACACGGTGAAACCCTGTCTCTACTAAAAACACAAAAATTAGCCAAGCATGGTGACAGGCGCCTGTAATTCCAGCTACTTGGGAGGTTGAGGCAGGAGAATCACTTGAACCCAAGAGGCAGAGGTTGCAATGAGCTGAGACAGGGCTATTGTACACCACTCTGGAAAACAAGAGTGGAACTCCATCTCAAAAAAAAAAAAAAAAAAAAAAAAAAAAAAAAAAAAAAAATCATAGATCACTTATCTTGGAATCATCAAGCAACTGATTGATTTTAAGATGGTAATAACGTAGACTTTTCCATTTTAGGAAGATGAGTTGGTGACAATGTGAAGGGTAAACGGAGTGGAGTGAACACTGGCAAACATAAAAGTGAAGGATGATGCATTTCTGAATGAAAGTAAGTAAAGTGAAAATGAAGAGTAGAGGACTGGGTTGAGACATATCAAGGGAGGATGAATCAACAGGACTCAGTATAGTGTCTACTATGAGGGGAAAGGGCACTTAGAAGAGGCCACCTCTCAGATTCTAGGTTTGGTGACAACATTAATGGCACATCATTAATTGGGATATCTAACACAAGAAAGGATTGGGCTAATTTGGAATAAGAGGAAGCATGAGTTCAGTCTGGCATTTGAGTTGTAGATGGGGGAGGCATCTGTCTAAGTAGAGATGTTCAGGTAGCAGTTGAATAATTAGCTCTTTTACTGAAGAAGGACCAGATGGTGATTCAGATTTATGGGTGCTTTTAAACATAGATGGTAGTGGAGTTGTTTATCTTTTAAATGAGGAGGCCAAATTTAGATTTCTTGGAAGCACTTAAAACCTTGTGCATAGACAGAATAAACAGTTGCTTCCATAGTCTCATTTCTTAGTGCTAGAAAATTCTTCCTGAAACAAATTATTTGTTACATAGGACTTTATTTGCAGCCCCAAAGATGGGATTCTTGGAGTACATACAATGAATAGAATGAACAAGACTGTTCTAACATTACAATGGCTTCAGAGATCAAAACAGGGACATTAAGCTAAATAAAAGAGTCCAAGAATGGAAAGACCAATACTGCATGATCCCACGTACACGTGGAATCTAAAAATGTTGCATTCATAGAAGTAGGAGTAGAATAGTGGTTACTAGAGACTGAGGATGGAGGTGGGAGAGTGATGGAATGGGAAGTGACTGGTCAAAGTGTACAACATTTCAGCTAGACTGGAAGAGTAAGTTTTGAGACAGATTGCACAGTAGGGTGACTTTAGTCAAAAATAACATATTCTATATTTTAAAATAACTGAGAGTACATTTCAAATGTATCACTATAAAAAATGTCCATGAAAGAGAAGTGATTGATGCGTTTAGCTTGATTGATTAGCTTGATATAATCACTCCACACTGTATATGTATAACAAAATATCACATTGTACTACATAAATTACAACTATTATTTATCAATTTAAAATAATATTTTAAAATAGGACCAAATACAGTCACAGAAAGGCAGAATAGAGCCAACGGCAGGATGGCATTATAAAAAGCCTGAATTAAACTGGGGTCATAATAAAAATTTAGGGCCAAGACATGTAAGAGTTATATCTAAACAATGAGAAAAGGGACACACTTTGAACATAACCAAATGTCTTATTTCACTGCCTCTACTGCCCACATTTTGCAGATGGCCTGCTATAGGTGGATTTTAAGGACTGTCGATATAATAAAAGTTGTAAGTGTCACATGCAGAAGATAATGATACAACACAAAATAGGCAGCCAATTTGTTCTGATGATTATTAATTGATGGTCAGTGGATTTTGACTGGTAGGGTCAGGTCTCTTGGATTTTCTCCTTCTTGTTATTAAAAGGTAAATTAAGTGCGTACTACAGCAAATTCCAACTGCTTCCTTTTTAAAATGTTGAAGTTAGGCTCTCATGTCTAATCACTATGAAAAGATGTATACAGTACCTCTTGGACTTGTGTGTGTGTGTGTGTGTGTGTGTGTGTGTGTGTGTGAGAATTTATGTGATGTTAATTCATATGTGAATATTATGACTATGAATATACATTTATCTTCTATTTTCAAAATATGAGATTTTAAAACTTGTACTAGCATGTAGGTTTTATTCATGAAATATTTTAATTTTGTAACCCTTTCTCATTTTAAATTACTTTATAATATTCTATAGAGTTACTGTAATTTAATGCTAATGCAGTGGGAATTTATAGATCTCCATTCTTTAACTGTTATAAACAGTATTTCAGTGATTCAGGGGGTATTTTAAAATTACAATTCCCTAGGAAATTACGTCTATTATATAAAAAATACTTATTTAAACTTATAAATGTCAACATAAAATACAGTATGAGAAGAAAGCACATACTAAAATCATCTGAGAGAATAGCAGAAGTTCAGACAGAAGTATCTGAACAATGTAGATTGTATACATACCTGCACGTATATACACTGATGCATGTATGTATGTATGTATAAGATTTACATGTGTTTTTATGTCTGTAGAGGTGAGTGTGTCTATGTTCCAATAATTGGATTTGTATTAGTTAAATGCAAGGATGCGTGTGTAACATGACTACTAAATTTTATCTCCCCAGAACTATATGAGTTGGGTGTAAGGTATACTAACATTGTCTGAATGATATCTGAACCCAAGAAACCTCAATTTGGAAAACATTTTATGCTATTCAGGTGTCTTCTTTGTTGCTATTGGCAACCTAAAATACTGCCTTAAATTAAATAAACTATAAACTTTTGTAATAATTTTCAGTTAGACCTACATTCTGATACTCAAATGATGTTGTCATGCTCTCATTTTCTCTCAGTTTTCTTCTGGGGATATTTTTCACTTCTGGTATATAGAGTCTGATACATGATGGGTGTCTGCAGATATTATTTGAAAGGATGAGGGATGATGAGCTGCATTCTTAAAACTACGGAAGAATATTTCTTCTTCCATGTTTGCCAATAATTTGAGCAAAAGTCCCATTATTAGGTACCATCGACCTGGTATGACTCACTTGTTTATCATTGCACCAACATTGTGAATAGAGGATGAAACGCACAGATGGGCCAGGTATGTCTCTGAGACATGATACAGAGAAGGATGCAATTTGATAAATGTGTTTTAAAACACAGATTTTGTATCCGATGGTCTGTAAGATATTTTTGGGGATCTGCAGATGTGTATGATATCTTCTCTGTCTTCAAAGAATCTACCACCTGGTAAAAAATCATTATCTGTAACACTCAGATATGCATGGGTTAAATTTGATAGCATCCACTTCTTTACTCTGGGGATTTAAAAAATCTTTTACTTGGTATACCTCATGAAATCTTCAAGTGAAACTTCGTAACTGTGAAAATCATGTGTCGAATTATTATTATTAAAATAAGACATGTTTGGTATTCAGTAATTTTTAAGCAGTTCTTTGTATACATAGTTTATATATTTTGCTTTTTATTCTAGTCATTACTACATTTCTGTAAACAGACTTTTCCAAAGAAAATTTCTCCTGAACGTCTAATATTGTTTATTTTGTCCAGTAGAAAATACATATTTTAAAAAGTTTGTTCTTTGGAGAATGTAAAAATAACATTCTGATGAGATATTTGAGTCAAAGCTGTCATCATGTACAGAGAACCACGTTGTAGTTTCTTCTTCATAGTGATGCCATATGTTCTGACTTTACTGAGAGTTACAAGTTATAACTCTCAAGATCGAGGCCAAATGCATGCAATTATTTGGAAAGCCAAGTGGAACTTTGTTGCTTATCCTATCAACTTTTCCATCATCTAAGGTCTTGGCTTAGAATGTTCTAGTGATAATGTAAGAAAAATGTAGCAAGAACATAGCATGGTCTGTCTTCCTCTGGAAGGAATTGAGAGAAATGTTACTTTGTCTATCATCAGACCTTCTGTACTGAGAGGATTGAAGGTTATAAATTGACCCATATAAAATTACTCATATTTAGGCCAAAATTATCAAATGTCAACCTATGATTCAACCTAACATGAAGGCAAATAATCTATATATCTAAATTTATATAGGCAAATAAAAAGGTATCAAATTACATGAATATAGAGGACACAGTAAAGATAGATGTAACTTTTAAAATTCCGTGTTGTTTATTCTCATGTTTAGCTTAACCAATCCTCTCTTCATTGATAGTACTAGGCAAACTTTAGCTCAAACACAGCTGAAGTATCACAAATATTTAATTAGTGTGACCCAAATTAATGAGATTGAGGTTCTGCTATATTGCCTGCTTAAACTCACGCACATTGACTTTTTGTGGAAGGGGAGCCACAAGCAAGGATTTCGTCATCTCCAACCAGTTACTCCAAATTCAAGTAATACTGACTTTAGCATCTCATCACGGGAAATTGACATAATTAAGCACTCTTCAAAGAGAAATAGACTCTGATGTCTCCAACGCTATTAAATATTTATTGTGCACAACATCACAGTAAATTTCCTGACAGAGAGTGATTCTACCAAAGTAGATCAAATGAAAACATCGCATTGCCTTGTTGCAAGTGTATCCACCTCTATACATTATTAAACAACATATATCTATATGCATAAAATATAAATGTAGTAGCTGCATACTGTGGAGGCTGAGGAATCTATGAAAGAAAGTATGTTTAGAGTATGTTTCCCAGTACTCCCAATTCTCAGTTCAGATGAGAGGCTTAGTATGCTTATTTCTGCCAGCAGATTCCTTCCTGCTGCCTGTAATTAGATGTAAGAAGAAAATAATAATAATTAAATTATGGATAATCCTCTTGTGGAAAAATTTTACATCAGAGTAACAAAAAAGGGTACTGAATTAGAAAATCAACCCAGTTGTAGAGTCCCCGAAAAGGCTTCTTCTAAAAGTAAAATCAACTTTTTTCTCAAAGGAGAGAAAAAAGTCTAGTCAATAGTATCTCATGGCTATTTTTATCTTATGATCTAGCTGTCCAGAAAAAAATATATTCATCAGGAAGACCAAGCAAACCAGAATAAAAAACCCATCTTTTGCTCAAGTAGGATTAACTTTTAACCTTTGAGTGTCTTTCGGTTCCAGATGGGAGAAGAGATGTGCCAGACATTTCGCAAAATTATTTGGTTTAAAAATAAAATAACAATGATAGGATGGAATACCCAAGACTTTTAGTGAAAAAGAGGTTGCAGTCAGCTGGCTTGAACTACTCAAAACTGCATATTCCAATTATTCAGCTATTCAGCTGAAGATAAATATCAGTGCAACCACTCTCAAAATAATCTCATACCCAGTTATAAAGTTAGCCAGCCATTGCCATGATAATTGAAAAATAATTTCTTCAGAGCAGCACCAGAAAATACAAATATTTATGTATTTTCTATACATATATACACACACCCACATATATATAGTGTATATATGTATATACACATATATACGTAAAAATTGAATATATGTATTCAATTGAATGTATATATATATCATATATGTAAGAATTAAAAATATATAAATATTTATATCGCTGTTGTCATAGAATGGCCATACTGCCCAAAGTAATTTATGGATTCAATGCTATTCCCATCAAACTACCATTGACTTTCTTCACAGAATTCGAAAAAACTACTTTAAATTTCATACGGAATCAAAGAAGACCCTATAGAGCCAAGACAATCCTAAGCATAAAGAACAAGGCTGGAGGCACCACACTACCTGATTTCAAACTATACTACAAGGCCACAGTAACCAAAACAGCATGGTACTGGTACAAAAACAGACATATAGACCAATGGAACAGAACAGAGAACTCAGAAATAACACCACACATCAACAATCATCTGATCTTTCACAAGCGTGACAAAAGCAAACAATGAGGAAAGGATTCCCTATTTAATAAATAGTGCTGGGAAAATTGACTAGCCATGTGCAGAAAAGTGAAGCTGGATCCCTTCCTTACATGTTATACAAAAATTAACTCAAGATGGATTACAGACTTAAATGTAATTGTTAATAAATTAATAAAGATATATTAATTAATGTCTTTATCAACATGTCATCAGCACTGAGTATTGTTTTTTAAAAAAAGTATTTGCTTATAGATAGATAGATAGATAGATAGATAGATAGATAGATAGACAGATAGACAGACAGATAGGGAGAGAGAGAGAGAAAGACACAGACTTTAAAAAGTAGTTTCAGGCATTTTTCCTTTCTCTGTTTTCTATTATCACATTATATTACAATTTAATTGTTTTAAAGCTTATGGGATAATTTTATTATTTATATTATACATCAAACACTTCTGATTTAGAACTGTTTTTGCATTCAGTCTTCTACCCAAAGTTACCTAGGTTATTAATGATAAACTGCATATTAAGTGTTTCACTGCTCTTAAAAAATTTTCATGTTACGATTTGTGGCTTTCAAATTTTGAGGTGCATTATTTTTTCTTGCTCTCTTAAAAAAAAACAAATACATTGATCATTTCTTCTTTGACATGCACTGTTCTAAGTACCTTTTATGAATTATCTACTTTAATACACATGGTTTCTTTATTATTAAACCTATTTTGGACATGAAGACATCGAGGAACTATAGAGTTGATGGAGTAATCTGTACTACAAAGTCAGGTTATCTCTAAATCCTATGTATATAACCCAAATACTGCATTATTTCTTTCCTGTAATACATCAATTTTTTTTTTCCTCAGGACTTTTTGCAATTATCGGACATGTAAAATATCAGATGACGAACTTTTCTTACCTTTGCAAAGAAGTAGAAAGAAACTTACTTGGGTTTACATTTCTTAAACCAAAACTTTTCCCCTCAAAAGACAGGGATTTTAAATAGTGCACTTCTTGTAAAACACGCATTTAACATAAAATAATGTATTTCATGGACAAATAAGGTAGGATATTAATCAGATTGTTGGTTTGGTTTTGTTTTATTTGGGAATCAGCAAACTTTTCCATAAATGTCCACAGAGTAAATATTTTTGGCTTTCCAAGGTATGCAGATTGTTGCAACTTCTTTACCTCTGTTGTTGTAGTGTGAAAGCAATCATAGGCAAGTACATAAATAACTAAGTATGATTGTGTTCTAATAAAGCTGTGTTTACAGAAACAGGCAGTGGGCCAGACTTGGTTCCTGCGCCGCAGTTTGCAGATACCTGGTTTTGTTTTGAACGCCTGGATTCTTAGAGTGTTTAATCTTTAAGATAGCTCACAGACAGGCCATCTTTTACAAATTTCTTGGCTTCAGGATCTTTTTTGTAGAGAGTCACATAAAATTAATGTACACTTTGTTCCTTTTACTCTTGTTTAGCATTGAACAAAATCTAAGTTTAATACTCCTTGCTCCTTTAAGAACCACCCATACTTTAATTTTGTTTTTAGTTAAAAATAGTCAACTTCCCAGTTACTTGTGAAGTACTTAGGCCATTATGTTTCCAATATGAACATTACATAAGGTATTGCTATGTGCTATGACTCTTAGTCTCCGTAATTTCATTTAATAAAAGTCTATCTATCTTGAAATGAAATTTGATCAGTAGGCATTGACAAGGGATGCTGCTCTCTGTAGTCATTCAGGACCAGTCATTCATGGATGACACAGGTCATCCATGGGGAGGCTTTAGAGGCCAAGCATTAAAGTGGTGTAAATCATTTCCTTCAAAATCCCATTGGCTTAAAGTCAGTCACATGGCCACATCTAAATGCAAGGGAGGCTGCAAAATACACCCTTCTTCATATAAAGGAGTTTCAAAGAAATGATAGTTAGTCTTTTTGATATTATGTTCAGGGAATGAACCTGTTTTCATACATTATTCCTTGAGTACTCTGAGTCTGTCCTTTGCTCACACAGATTTTTTTTTCCCAAGCTCAGTACATTTCAAAAATTATATTTTATAATGCCTCTGTTACTGTTAGTCTGCTAGTGCTCAATAACAAGTGCACCTAATAAAAATTAAGGCAAACTGGAAAAATTCAGTTTTGCTATTCCTTTGCCGAAAGCCATGAGATGCTATTTACCTTCCCAAATATCTTAGGAAATCGTGTAAAATATTTTTTCACTGCATAACACTCTAAGTTGGGGACAGAAAGGAATAGAGCCCAGCACAAATAATTTTGCTAATCTTCATTAACAGTTTCCTCCCTGTTCAACATCCAGCCCTGAAGCCAATATTACATATTTTGGGAATTATTTTTTTTAACAGTTTCCCATATCTAAGAACAAACTTTTATTTAGTCAATTTTTAAAATATTGACAAGTGATTTCAAAATCTCAGGGGCTTAGAAGAGAAAAAACATGCAATCTTCATATTGCAATATGTCAATTGAGGGTCAGTGCTAAATCTACTCCTACTAAATTCTCACCCTTTTCCTGTGCCAAAAGAATATTATCCTCCATTCTGAAGCTGCTTCTTCAGCAAGATCCTATTATAAGGAAAATCTTTGGAATACAGCTGAGTTGAAAAGAGCTGCAGCTGAGCCATCATCAACTTGCAGCTGACATGTAACATGTGTGAGAAATAAATCTTTGTTGTTCTAGGCCAGTGGGATTTTGTGGCCATTTGTAACTAAAGTAAAGTTTATAAATACATAGTCTCTTAATAGACGTACATAGTAAGACAGGATCCTATGAGAAATAGGAAGGGTAGTCTGGAACAAGTGACAGAATGAAATACACTTGGCTGTTCAGAAATTATTTTCCACACAATAGAAAAATAAATACATATGGGTATATATGCATATATGTGTATCTGTGTATAGACATGTCTGTGTGTAGATAGGTAGGTATGTAGGTACATATATTATAGATATAGACGTAGATATAGAAATTTGTTTTAGGGAAGAGCAGAATTGTGGAGGAGGACAGTGAATCAAACTACTTTTAGAGCTTCTTATGGCTATCTGGGCCATTCTGGCTCAAAACTCATATATATATACATATATATATATATATATATCTATATATATAGACACGCGCACACGCGCACGCCCACCCCCACACACGCACACATATACACGCATAGGTTTTGCATGTATA
>NW_016803198.1:29264-30656 GCF_001698545.2 Rhinopithecus bieti
ACACACACACACACACACACACACACACATATACACACATAGTTTTTGCATGTATAATTTTAAAGTATTCTTCTAAATTCATCTTTATTGATTATGTTGTTATTCGAGATTTCCCCTACACCTTGCTTTATGGTCTTATTTTTTCATTTATAGTCTAGTTGTTAGCTTTTGCCCTTTTTAAATATCTTTGTGAGTATATTAAAGGCAATTTATAGGAGGGTGTATTGATAAATATGTATGCTTCTATATTAAACTAGATTTATTTTTCCAATACTTTTGGATGCTGTTTTGTTTTCTTTAAAATAATGTAAACATGGCATTGCATACTTTTCCTAGTGTGGCCGGCTTACTTGGAAACAAAATAGACATCTTAGGAACAAGGAGTTATTAGTTCAGTGATACTGGTGGCCATCATTATTTCTCTAGATTGCTGGAATGTTTTGGAACTGTAAAGGGAGAGTCTCATTTTGGGGAGGACAGACAGAAGTCTAGGCACTGTAATGCTCGCTTTCTCTCCCAGATACATGTTCCATTCATGGTAGGGAAGCACTTTGTGCCCCCTTTGCCTTCTCTTCCACCAGGAGACAGTATCATGCTGTATGCTAGGGGAAATTTATAGCTTATTGAATTCACCTGTATTTTGTTCTTCTTCAAAAGCAATGTGAGCAATAAAAAATACAAGCTCATGAAAAGACATAACTCTTTTTGTCAGCCGTATCACTACGATTCAATACATTCACGTACAAGAAGACAGGAGTATCCGCTACAGTGGTACAGCGTTACAAACTGTCACCCTTTCCCCTCCACTTTGACATCTTCCCTTAGAAATAGCAGGAATAACAGTCACTGTCATATTCAAATTTCACCACAACAGAACATATTAGCTGAGAAACTAAGTTTTCCAAAAAAGCGAACACTGTCCCTCCTTGATTTATAGTTTCATTTCAGTATCAACCTCTTTTTCTACAGTTTGGGGAGCAGGCTTAGACAACAAGCCTTCTTATAATTCATCCTTGCTTTCCAACTTGTTTGTATTTACCAGTCAGAAAAAAAGGATGATTTCAATAGATGAAAAGGAAAACACAAATCATTTTCTTTATCTCCTCGCAGGTGCCTGGAAGAATCACTTATTGGAGGAAAAGGGTAATTAATGCCATATTCTTCTTCTAATAAGCAGGACTCCTTCAAATAAATACAGTCTGTTCAACTATTTTATAATGGTTGTTTCAGCAACCATTTTCCCTCTCATTGATAGTACAGAAAACATGTCAATAAGGATCTGTCACACATAAAGGAAGAACTCTAAAATTGATTGAAAGTTGAAATAATTGCCTCTTAGCAGAAATTAATATATTTCAATGAATAATTTTTTTTTTTTTTTTTTTTTTTTTT
>NW_016803198.1:30790-52866 GCF_001698545.2 Rhinopithecus bieti
TCTACAGTTTGGGGAGCAGGCTTAGACAACAAGCCTTCTTATAATTCATCCTTGCTTTCCAACTTGTTTGTATTTACCAGTCAGAAAAAAAGGATGATTTCAATAGATGAAAAGGAAAAACACAAATCATTTTCTTTATCTCCTCGCAGGTGCCTGGAAGAATCACTTATTGGAGGAAAAGGGTAATTAATGCCATATTCTTCTTCTAATAAGCAGGACTCCTTCAAATAAATACAGTCTGTTCAACTATTTTTATAATGGTTGTTTCAGCAACCATTTTCCCTCTCATTGATAGTACAGAAAACATGTCAATAAGGATCTGTCACACATAAAGGAAGAACTCTAAAATTGATTGAAAGTTGAAATAATTGCCTCTTAGCAGAAATTAATATATTTCAATGAATAATTTTTTTTTTTTTTTTTTTTTTTTTTTTTTGAGACGGAGTCTCGCTCTGTCGCCCAGGCTAGAGTGCAGTGGCCAGATCTCAGCTCACTGCAAGCTCCGCCTCCTGGGTTCACGCCATTCTCCTGCCTCAGCCTCCCGCGTAGCTGGGACCACAGGCGCCCGCCACCTCGCCCGGCTAATTTTTTGTATCTTTAGTAGAGACGGGGTTTCACCGTGTTAGCCAGGATGGTCTCGATCTCCTGACCTCGTGATCCGCCCGTCTCGGCCTCCCAAAGTGCTGGGATTACAGGCTTGAGCCACCGTGCCCAGCCCAATGAATAATATTTTATAGCAGCATGTTTATAAATGATTTTGTTAAAGTTTTGATAAAACATAAATATATTTTGAATTTTCTCCCTAAACATCCCCTACAGTAAGGGTAGGGTTGTCAACTACTATTTATAGTAAAAACTGAATATTGGAAATTTATATAAATGTTATGAAAAAAATATAAAGAAGAGAAAGGAGAAAGAGTAGGTGAAGAAATATTACAGAAAAGAAAGTGACCAAGGATTTCTGAATTTAAACACTTTAAATTTTTCTAAATTCCATAGTGTGGGGTAGGGCACATAGTAAATGCTCTGTGTGTGCTGAGTAAATATGTAAAACCTCACCTTCTCTGAACCTCTGAGCTGAGTGGTTAACCGAATTGCATCAAATTTCAAAATCGAATTAATATTAGGAGCATTATTCTCCCCTTCAATCTTGGACAGCAGTATCATTAGCACATTGGAGGAAATTTCTGAAGATTTTCCCTTTCACTCCATTTTGGCAGGTTCTATTGATGATGATAAATGATTTGTGTGTCAATTTTCTTTGTACAACCTCATTGCCTGCTAACACTAGCACATTTTTTGCTATCTTTTTTATTTGGTGGCAAAGAGCAATGCCCTTGGTATGAGTGCAATTGCTTCAGATTTGAAATACTAAATAAGATAATGAGACCCCATGAGTCACTGATGAGGAGAGGAGATTAGATGGAGTGATGGCTCTGCCTCCAGAGACTTCCAGTAGTTAAAAAACTGCTTAAACCTTCATTCCATAATGAATCTGACTTCCCAGGGTCTCAACTGTGAACTGAAAGCAAGTTTGTCACTTTGCAAAATCTATTAAGAGGCAGGGTATAAGTTTACATTGAGAGAAACTAACACGTTCTCTTTGAATGAAAATTGGTCAACAATTGGTGTCTGATAGAGTGACAAAAGCCATAAAGGAAAAAAAAATATTAGTTTTGCCATAGTAGAATGAACAGTCAAGAAACTGACAAGTAATTAAGTCTCTTACCTGCCACTAAATTCAGAAGTCTTTTCACAATTCTAAGTTATTGCATACATATATAAATACCCTGGGTAGCTGGCAATCTGTTGTATCAGAGTCTTCATTCAGTGCCTACTGTGCTCAGTTAATGCTGAAGGATCCTTGTTTTAACATATTAAAGGTGAAAAATATGCATTGCTAACATCTAAAAATTCACCCAGGCTTTTATTCCACACAGTTGTTTCTAGAGGATGCTTCTTATATGCATTGACTTTCAGCCATTTCATGTGCATGAGGTGGTGGTAGATAGATTCTAGCTGGAATTAATCCTGAGATACAGACTGACAGAGTTCAGGGTTAGCTCAGGAGCTAACCATAAGAAAGACATTTGTGGGCAATGTGGTTTAGAATCATGGCAAGAAATAATGTGATTTAGTGCTCGTGCACCACTTTTGTGGTACACTTTTAATTACATACTTTGGATGACTGTGTATCCTCTCTGAGCCTCAGCCATCTTATCTTTAAAGTGGGATAATAAGATGCCCTCCTATGAGGATTATCTTCATGATCAAGTAAGATGATAATAAATATGAAAGCAATTGAATTGTCAACTGGGAAGCAGTGCATGTACAAATATTAGTCTTTATGGTGCTTTAATTTAGTTACCATTTATTGAATGTGTGTCAAGTGTCAGGTTCTGTAAAAAGAGTTAGGAATGCAAAAATGACTTAAGATTCAGTGCCTATCCTTAAGCACAAACATATAATTATTAATAAAATACTCAAATATTCACAGCTAGTGCTAGAAACTTCAGTCCAAGGTGTCACAAACACTTAGATGTCACAGTATTTTTAATTACTCCTTTAACATATTTATATATTTTATAGAATAAAACAGTGACTACCACTACCTATGGTATCATTCTCCCTCTGCCTATTTTCCCTTCTAGGTACAGATGCTTCCAGTAAAGGCATAATTCCCACTATTACTGTAGAGTGGGCAGAGGGCATGAAGGCAGTCCCAGTTCTGCTACTGATTTAGTTTGGATTTGTGTCCTCATCCAAATCTCATGTCGAATTGTAATCCCCAATGTTGGAGGAGAGACCTGGTAGGAGGTGATTGGTTCATGAGGATGGAGTTCCTCCTTACTGTTCTTGTGAGTTCTCAAGAGATCTGGTTGTTTAAAAGTGTGTAGGGTCAGGCATGGTGGCTCACACCTGTAATCCCAGCACTTTGGGAGGCCAAGGCAGACAGATTACATGAGGTCAGGAGTTTGAGACCAGCCTCGCCAATATGGTGAAACCCCATCTCTACTAAAAATAAAAAAATTAGGTTTACAGATTACACACCTGTAATCCCAGCCACTTGGGAGGCTGTGGCAGAAGAATTGCTTGAACCTGGGAGGTGGAGGTTGCAGTGAACCGAGATTATGCCACTGCACTCCAGCCTGGGTGACAGAGCAAGACTCTGTCTTAAAAAAAAAAAAAAAAAAAAAGATAAATAAATAAAATAAACAGAAGTGTGTAGCATCCCCCCTTTCCTCTCTCCCTCCTACTCCAGTCCTGTAGAACTTTGCTTCTCCTTCGCCTTTTGCCATAATTGTAAGTTTCCTGAGGCTTCCCCAGCCATGCTTCCTGTACAGCCTGTGGAATCATGAGCCAACTAAACCTCTTTTTAAAAACACATTACCCAGTCTCAGATAGTTCTTCAGAGTAATAAATTACCCAGTCTTAGGTAATTCTTTAGAGCAATGAAAGAATGGACTAATACAGAAAACACTGCTCACCCTTCTATTCCAAAACACCAACCACAACTAACTCCTAGTGTTGTCAGATTACAGCTCTCCACTGGTCAAAACCTCCATTGACTCCCACTGAAGTTAGAATAATATTTACCTTGTTTACTGCCACCATGTCTCAGCTGTCATCTCTAACCCTTTTACCCTGTCTAGCACAACCCAGTCACACTGTTCCTCCCTGGTTTTTACACAAGTCTGCTCTAGCTGTACTCACTCTTCTCTTTGGAGGTAATTTAATCTCTGAGATACCCACACAGCTATCTTCTTCACTTTCCTCTAGTCTCTTCAAAGGACTGATTCCAGAAAGGTTTTCTCTGTCTTCTATCTGAAACAGCATGATACTTCCTTTATCAATTCCTGATATTTTATATTTTTGAATTTTCAGTGTCTACTCTTACCCATTCCATGCAGAGCCTTCAACCTATAACTTGCTATTGCCACATGTGCTGCATTTGGGGACAAATGCTCATAGATGTCAATGACCCATGGTCACTGGTACTGAAAAATTATTTCCAAAAATATAACCTGACCTCATTACACTGGCTATGACTTTTTAGTTGATGAGAAATGAAGAATGTATTTGAATGGAGTTTGTAGTTTTTCAGATTGCAAAAGGACTAGTATATTCTTCCATTTCATGCTTCATGGAACCTAAACAGTCTTTATATGTTCCCTCTGCACTTGTGATCTATAGAAAGTATTTCCTCCCATAGCTAATAGCTTCTAGCTCATTTTTAGAATGGAGAAAAAAGAGAACCAACATTTATTGCACTCCAACAAACAATCATGTGTTTAATTTACATCCACATTATCTCAATTTTACAGGTGAGGAAATAGTTTCAGAGATGTCAAGTAACTTACTTAAGGTAAGTGGTAGGTCAAGGTTTGGAATCCACATCTGTATAACTCCACAACCACTACTATTTAAATTACTCCATCCTTCTTCTTTCTTCCTCAAACGTCAGAATCATAAGACGGTTTTAACATGCCTCAAATAAATTCTTAAGATTT
Source organism: Rhinopithecus bieti (assembly GCF_001698545.2). Taxonomy (NCBI): domain Eukaryota; kingdom Metazoa; phylum Chordata; class Mammalia; order Primates; family Cercopithecidae; genus Rhinopithecus; species Rhinopithecus bieti. Next base: position 35,302 of record NW_016803198.1, read on the forward strand.
AAAGTCTAGTTGTTGATATTGTAGTATCCTCTCTTTGAACACTGGAATTGAGCAACTTCAAACAGTCATTGGACCAAGGTCTTCATGCTTTAAATAAACCTGCATTAAAGAAACCTGGCTAGAAGACAGAGATCATGCTTTATTCCCCCACAAGAGGACTATGTTTAGATTTAATGGTGATGCCTCAGTTAAGTGCTCACTTTGAAAATCAATACAACATTGTGTGTTTGGTTGACTCAATACCTCTCAGTTAACATTAATAAAAAAAACAGCAACAAAACAATGCACTTTGACTCTTTATTGCTTGTCTCTGGATCTTCGGACCTCATAACTATTAATCAAGCATACTTATTCCTTATACACAATAGCAAGTATGTAGTTCATTCAATAAGTGGGTAAACTGAGGTAAGTTGGCCTATGGCAAGATATACTCACGCACCTTTGTTCTCCCAAAGAAAAAAATCAGTGTCTGTCAGTGAGTGCTAACATAGCTTATGTAACATTGAGCAGAAGTCAGCCCTGGCAGGAAAGTGCTTTTTTTCCTTATTTCCTCTAATATCATGATTGTAGAGGCAGTAAATGTGAAGAAAAACCATAGGTCAGTAAGAATGCACTTTAATTAGCAACCCAACTGAAAACAAACTTCAACTACAATAGTCCACAAAAACAGAAGCCTGAACACAGAGAATCCCTAATGAACACAAAAGGAATTGTGTCTCTATTTAAGATAAGTGAAAGGTCAACTCAAATGTGGAGGTAAGATTACTAGAACTGGTACGTCCATTGTGTTTGGATGAGAGTAGTTAGGCTGAAAGAGTTGTGGGTGGGGTCCTACACCCCATGTTTTGTGTGTGAGTAATTTGCCACACACTCCTGTCAGTTACCATACTTTTTAGTTTAGGGCCCTATTGCTTGTAAGGTGCATCACCAACTTAATGACTTTAAGGGGAGAAATAAAAAGGGACAAAGGAACGCTAACTCATTAAATGAAAACATTGACTGTCAGGTGAGTCCCAGTTTAGAAAATACATTTTTAAAATCTGTACATCTCAAAATTAAAGAAACGTTGTATCAATGCTTGATTAGCACCTCTTGGAAAGGCTCTTAGAAGAAACACTTGGAGAAATGTCATTGTTAACTGTAATTGTTCCAGGATTACAATACCTATATAAAGAGTCACTTTACTCTCGATATTCATATTAGCCTTCTACCATCAATCGAGTATGGTAAGTATTTACTTAAAGTCATCAATAGGGTCTTGTAAACTATAACTTTAAGCAAAATGACGTATAATGAAAATAATTTTACCATAGGCTAACTGATATAAAGAAGAATTAAGTTTCTGTGGCATATTTCTCATCATAAAAACATCACCATAGCTCTAAATACAGATGAAAACACTTATAATATTAAACATGGAAATACATGTGAGCTATACATACATTTAAAACAATTAACAAAAACAAGTGAGATATTATTTACCCACTTATTCCAGTTAAAAATCATGGATGGCCAGAACCTGTCCCAGCAGCTCAGGATGCAAGGTAGAAACCAGCCTTGGACAAGACCCCATTTCTTTGCAGGGTGCAAGCACACACACACCCACACTCACTTGGACTGGAACCATTTAGACACAATTAACGTGCACATTTTTGGAATGTGGGAGGAAACCAGAGCACCCAGAGAAAATCCCTGCAGACATGGAGGGAACCACCAGGCTTTACACAGACAGTGGCCCCTATTGGTAGCCATTTTTTTTTCCCTGTCATCTATGTTACAACAAAATTACATTGAATGAAAGGATGTTATTCAAAGACCTCCTGTATTTACGACATGCCTAATACTGCACAGGCACCATTTACTTTAAGTTAGTTTTATAAGTTATCTTATGTTCATGGGAAAACTGAAGCTTAGGTAGGTCAAGGAATGTCCTGAATATCATATGGTCAGTGACAGAATAAATTTACAAATCCAAATGTGGGGATTCAGAAGTCCTTATCTTCACATCACACAAATACTAAGGTCTGTGTTAATTAAATTTTCTTAATTGTATACAATAGAAACTGACTAAATCTAACATCAGAAGGAACTGAGTTACCAGAAGGATATGTGAATAGACATAAAGGAGGCTAGAGAACCACAGACTCTCTGGTCATCCAAATTGAAAAAAAATTACTGGACATCGTGTTTGACTGCTACCCTTGCTATGAATTCATTCCAAACATTTTCAGTCTTGTGGTTGCTGTTATTAAGTTTCAGAGAAAGAGAATACAACTGTCCAAACTTAGGCTATCTTTCTATATTTTAGTTGTGGATGAGCAGTGTCCTATGCTTGACTGTTCTTCCAAACTACATCCAATGGTGAGATGAAAGCGACACCCAACACAGGGCATCATTACAACAAGGAGAGAGAATGGATGCTAGATTGTAAAACATCAAATGATTATTGGAAAGTATTTGTTAGAGGGTTGCTTTGAAAAGCCAACAAAATTATATTGAATCAGGATAGGAGAGAGACTGACATTGGAACAAAAAGTTGTGGTATGTTTTGGTCCTGAGTCTTTATGTCATTTTAACTTACCAATACACCACAAGGCCAGCCCTCCTGCCCTAGTCCTGACCTTCTTCCTGATCACATAACAAAGTTAGTTGGCCTTCTGATTTATGCTTGGATATCACAGAAGGCATGACCATCTTAGTAAAATATCCAAGTTGTCACTGTGTCTTCTTTAATTCATTTTTAAAATCAATTAGTTATTGATTATCTACTAGGTGCTAAGCAATGAACTTGGTAATAAATACATTTGATCCCTGTTTATGGAGTTTGGATTCTAGAGACACTGGATAAGAAAATCCCAAGTAAATACATAATTTTAAAATTTTACATTAAATTCAATATGTCAGACAATCAGAAACCATTTGTGTATGCATATATATATTTGTATTTTTCATTCAGGTAAATGCATGTTTAAGTTAAAGACAATTAGAAAGTTATCCGTATCTCAAGAGTTAGATTTTAGAAAAAAAAATGCATATATTTTAAACAAGTAAAATGTAACATAAAACTATTTTCTGAATGAAACCATTGATATTCAATTTGGGTCCACGGCATAAAATAAATTACCAGGTCTCATGAAGTGTTTTGTCAAACTTTTGACTAGATGACTAGAGGACTTGTTGAGGCCCCTGAAATGTTATTCTCATCCTACGCATTGGAAAATTAGGGTATTAGATCAGTTAACCTTTTAGTTTCCTTGAAGTTTCAGAATCTCCTATCTCATTATATTTATGTAACAAAATGACTCCACAAACTAAATTCCAATATGATGTTATATACAAGAAAATTCTTTAATCTTACAATCCAGGAGAATAGAATAGAAAGCACTGTAAATAAATAAATGAATTAATCTGTTCAGCAAATATTTATGCAGTCCTAACTCTTTGCAAAGTTTCTCAGGACATAGCACGCATGGGCTTTCACGTAATACCAAGAGAGGACAATTCTGAAGGAATTAAAGCTGTTCCTTAGCCAATACCCAAATACAAGGTTTCAAGAGAGATTTGTATTTCTCTGTGATGTGAATACTAGGTCTGGAGATGCCTGCTCCCTATTTGTTCAAGTGATTTTGATGAATGTTGCTTAATTTTTTATGGCTCTTATCTTTTGGAGGTTGCCCAATAAGTCTTCATAAATGTTTCGGGGATGACATTCTTCTTCTTTCCTTTAAAAGGACGCTATAAAATGGAAAGATTAGACTATATATATTTTTATGTTCCAGGCTTCAGTTTGATAATTAGTGAGGAGATAACAATATAAATGAAGTACTGTGATTTATTATAAAAAAGAATTCGAATTTCTAGTAAAGACAGTAGCATGTCTTCAAAAAAAAAAAAAAACACACAAAAGAGAACTTTTATTCTTTAAGAATGAGATCCTTAGCCACAGTATTCAATATTTTGCAGTTTCTCTAATACAATCTAAAATAGGATAGATTTTCTTTCTCCTAAAGCTTTGAATAAAAACTTTCCCATGAACAGTATTATCTTCTCCTTGAAAGAATATTACATATCCCATTTATCTAACTTTTCAGTTAGTATTAATAATAGCATTTTAGCAAGGATAAAAACAAATAAACTGCCCCTAACATAAGCTTTATTTATCATTAGGTACTACTGCTACTAATGTGAGTATCAGAACCAGAGATGGAACCCTGGGGTGCTGGATTCTAGCCATTCTCTTCTTGTTAAATCATACTTGGCTCTGATACGAATGTAAGATGTTGGGCAGATGTTATCAAATATGCTTCAATGAGAGGGGATCATAAAGCTCTTAAGTCATTTATGCTTCTAAATGTCAAGTAACTAAATTGATATTCCCATCTGCTTGGAACCTTACTGGGGAGAAAGAAAAATGAGGAATGGAAATTCTAATTTTCTTTCAAAATGCCTTCAGTGTGTTATCATGCCAGGGACATCTATTTTTGATGTTTCAAGTTTAGAAAAGAGGGGTGGATAACTTTAGCGGCTCTTTTAAATTTTATTTCTTTGAAATGCCAAATAATTATGTGCATTCCCCACACCCATGACTGAAAGCAACGGGGTTGTTCTTTAAAGGCAAGAGTGATACGATGTTAGGTTTAAAATGGCAATGGGTCTGCCATTGTTGTCAATTCTTTATATACTTGCCTTTCTTTCTTTTTCTTTTTTTTCATTATCATAGCTGAGGGCCCTCTTTTTCTTTGCCTCTGTTCTCCCTACTCACATAACCTCAATTTTCCTCCCTGGGTATAAATTCTGCACTCTATTAACCATTCTCCAAGTTTATGCAATAAATGGTTTAGAAAAGTAGATATGTAAGACTTCACAGCATTTAAAGGATGAGAAACCAAGTCACTGAGACCATTATTTTTGTCCTTTAAGAAAGCCCTTCCAGCTAACAGTTACTAAATGGTTGCCATAAGCCAAACACTACTCTACATTATTAAAACATGTGGTAACTCTTTTAGTCCCCTGTACTATGAGGTAGCTAGCATTATCATTTCCATTTCACAGATGAGGCAAATGAGACATGGAGTACTTAAAAATTTCTCCAAAATAACAGAACTAGTCAGGTGAAGAGCAAGAGGTGGAACCCAGATTTTCTGGCTCTTAGCTTTTGTATTAGTTTCCTATTGCTGCTATAATAAATTTAGTTACTGAAAACTTAATAGCTAAGCAATACAAATGTATGCTCTTACAATTCTGGGGGTCAGAATCTGGCACGGGTCTCACCGGTGCTATGGCCAAGGCATTTTCAGGGCTGTGTTCCTTCTCAAGGATCTACTAGAGAATCTGCTCTCTCTTTACAGCTTCCAGAGGCCACTCACTTTTTTAGGTTCATGCCCTCTTCCTCCATCTTCAAAGCCAGTAACATCAGGCTGAGTCCCTCTTCTGTTTCCATCTCTCTGGTTTTTACATTTTATTCCCTCTTCCTCTTTTAAAGATCCTTGTGACTACACTGGTCCACATATGTAATCCAGCATAATCTGCCTGTTTTAGTCAGTTTATAAGAACCTTGACTCCATCTGCAACTTTAATTCCCCTTTGCCTTGTAATGTCACACATTTGCAGATTCCGGAGATTAGAATGTGGACATCTTTAGGGGGCATTATATTGCTCGCTACAGCTTTTACATTGTACAACCGTTTCTCACTAGGATTGCCTTAATAGTACTAGCTGTCTCTTAGAGACCAGGTTAGGTGTCTTTATACATGTTCTTACTTGGTTCTCACAGAAGGCAGGCAGCCTTCTCTCTTATTAACTGATGAGATAGGTTCTGAAAGGTGAGTACCTTATGAAAAGTAAAGGGGTGGAGGTAGAATCTACATTTATCCACTCCAAAATCTGGTTCTTTTGTTGTACTGTGAAATTTTGACTAATTTTCCTATTTTATTAGGATTTTTAGATAATAAAGTGCTGAAGAATTGAACAACTCCACCTTTCTCTCTTATAAAGAGAGAGAGAGAAAAAAAAAAAGCCTGTTCCCAGTCTTTCGACAATTCAAGAGCTTATTCCTTGCTTTGGTATGCACAGTTGGCTGAATTTGCTATGAAATACCCTGTGCAATGACCAGCATACTGAAGGCTCTAGATAAGACTGTTGCTGCCTTGATGATGCAGGAAGCGACCCGACATCAGGACAACTGTCAATGTTCATAATGATCAGGGTATAGTAATGAGAAAATAGCTCCAGAGGCCCAAATATGTCATGCCGTAGTTGTCCTCATCTGTCTTCTGCAGATTTTGAATTTCTTCATCTGTAAAATGGATATGATAACATCTACCTTGAATGGTAGTAAGAATTAGAGACAATGCACTTAAGACAAACTATGGCACAAAGAGTTAATCTTAATAAATGGTAGAAATCATTGTGATTTAAAATATATATCTGGTATCTTAGCTTCTTGTAGGTCTGCTTTCAAAAAAAGTGTAACAATAAAAATCCAAGTGTTTGGAAAAATTCATTAGGTTTTAATTCTTTTTTTACGAGTAATGACCACTCAGAAGACTGAGGCCTCCAGGGAAGCCATGGAAGGGATCATCTTACTCAAGGTTTCCTGAAAATGGCAGAGAACAGCATTGAAAAAAACTGCGGCTCAGGCTTATGCAGACTTCTGTTTGAAGTTCGACCCCACAGACTTACGAAACCCTGTAAGTCTAACATCTCCTTTGATTTCTTTTCTGTTTTAACCCTCAAAGTACTCTATAAAACATCAAATCTAGGACATCAATGATTATGAGATGCCACATTTGTGTGTGTAACATTAGAAGAAAAGAAAAAAATGCTGAAAGCACCTATGAAACCACAAAATATGATTGTGCAATAAGAATTTTAGAATTAATTCAAGACAATGCTACATATTTTAATTATTTATTTCATTTTGGTGTGTGTCCTTACACTGTGTGGTAACCTTTATTAGGGTAAGGGTTTATTTAATGGTGTAATACCATTATTTTCTCAGCATCAAAATCAGTGCCTGGAATTCAGTTAATACTTAATAAACATTTGTTTAATAAATGGCAGGGGGTGCTTCCCTAATAATAGGCCCAGGCCATGAATATAAATAATAAAATAGAGTCCAGGAAATAATAAAATGTGTTAGCATATAATTTGCATTTTCAAAAAGCAACTTGACATATGTTGTCTCCTTTGTTTATTACCTGCATTGTGTAACTCAGGTGTAGAAAAGGAAAGAACATTACCCATGCCCTAGCTGTGGTCAAGGAAAGACCCAATGCTAACTGAGCGACAATATTTTTTTTCTGTACCACGTTTCAAATTCTTGTAAAATAGAAGTAAACTGAAGAACTGTTTTGATGAATTTATTAACTGCTGCATTGAATTAACTGGGTCAATCTGTGGCAGTGGGCCAATACTGGTGAATTCAGGAGCATGGCTGACTGTATGGTCAGTTGTTTATAAAAGTGTTGACCCTTGTGCTTAGATGTCACAGAAAAACCAGCTGGTGGTTGAGTGTGGTGGCTCATGCCTATAATCTCCACACTTTGGGAAGCCAAGGCGGGTGGATCACCTGAGTCCAGGAGTTCAAGACCAGCCTGATCAACATGGCGAAACTCAATCTCTACTAAAAACACAAAAAAAGTAGCTGGATGTAGTGGCATGCACCTGTAGTCCCAGCTACTCAGGAGGCTGAGGCAGGAGCATCACTTGAACTTGGGAAGTGGAGACTGAAGTGAGCAGAGATCATACCACTGCATTCCAGACTGGGTGACAGAGTGAGACACTGTCTCAAAACAAATAAGCAAAGAAACAAACAGCTGGAAAATCAATGAGATATGATGGTCATGAAAATCAGCACATGGCCTAGGGAAAAAATAAGCCAAGTTCAGGCCCAGGCAAAAAAAAAAAAAAAAAAAAAAAGGGGGGAAAGGGGATTAAAAAATAAAAGATTTTAAACACTGAACACATAAATAGATAGATGAAAGATGATAGAGATAACACTTGTCTACAGACAGGTATGTTTTACAAATAAACACACAAGTATATGTTATACTATATAAATATACATAAGACCATATTTTATACTTAAACATTTTTTTGTAAAATAAGTGAAGTGTATAAATTTTTCTAAAGATAAGATCCCTAGAACCTCATCTTTCCCATCTCTCCAACAGTAGCAATGATCATTAACAATTGGTTGTCATGTTTTTACTCATGTTTAATCAACTTATACCCATACACACACAGCTATACAATTGTTTTACATTTTTAACAAAATTATATCCTACTATACATACATTTTTCTATAAATAATTTTATTCACTCATTTATCATATATCCTTTTCCATGAAAATATATACAAATTACACTCTTTTTTAAAAGCTGTATGCTATTAAATAGTATGAATGTTTTGTGACTCATTTAACTAGTATACATTATTTCGTGTTTGTACTTCTATAACTGTATGTAATAATCAACTGCTGCATAAATATTTGTTAAATATATTCTTTTTGTTTCCCTTTATTTATTGTTTCCTCATGAAAAGTCTCATACTAATTTCTTTCTTTTTTAAATTGTATATATTTTAGGTGTACAACATGATGTTTTGACATATGTATACAGTGAAATGATTACTACAGTTGAATAAATTAACATATTCATAATCTCACATAGCGACTTTTCTTTCTCTCTCTTTTATTGGGGGGGGTGGAGGGGGGTGGGGAGGAAGAACAGCTAAAATCTACTCTCTTAGAAAATTTCCAGTATTCAATACAATATCATTAACTATAGACTCAGTGCTGCACATCAGACCTTTAGACTTATCCTAAACGACGTCAATATTGTACCCTTTGACCTACGTCTAAGGACAGTTGTCCTGAGATGGGAAGGAATGATTAGTAAAGGCACAAAAAGGAAAGCAGTCAGCAGTGGGAGTCGTATGCCTGATTTAAGAGCAAATTCCCTTGTGTTTGTTTGTATGCTTGTTTTTCTGTAACTACTTTTATATATCTATTTGTTTGTTTTAACATTAAGCACATTTCCAAAAGGGAAGAAAAAAAAAAGGAAAACCAAAACACTGAATAATGAAATCTTAACGTTGAGAGCTCTGAATCGTTACACAGCCTGACCTCCTACTTCACACAGACCCCTTCTCTGCAGAGCTTCAGGCCTTCCTGTAAGCTTCTTTCTCTTCCTGAGATGACCTTCAGCCCCTTCACTTAACCCTCTTTACCTTCCAAAGTTCCACTTATGGCCCTATATCCAAGGACCTTTCTCTGTTTGCTCTGAAGGATTAGGATGTCCTTCCTGTGCTCTGAGAGCACACTGTGTTTATCAGGATACTTTCCACATGCTACTGTGTTTGCAGATGTGTCTTTCTATTTCCTGTGAGATTGTGAGCATCCTCAGGGGAAGGAGATTTATCTTCTTCATTCACTTTTGTGCTTCCAGTGCATAATATGATGTCTGGAGAAGTATCATCCCTTCTTTTTTTATAGAATGATTTAATGTATTAATATATGCATTGCTTTTTTTTTTCCTTTTTTGGATAATATATGTGTCTGTGAATTTAATTCACATATGAGCTATGTCAGCTTTGAGGTGCAGAATGCTGGAAGGATAATACCTAACTTTGGGTAACCTTAAGCAGTAAGAAATTATCTGTGTTGTGGAAGACAGGAGAGGTGGCTGTTTGTGCAAGGATGGCTTGTTTGCTTCAATTTATTGATGGAGAGAGGTAAGCTAGGATATACTGTGTTTGTTGTCTTTATGTGAAATGATGTACCTCATATCTCTCATATCTGCAGTCTTTTTCTCATTAAAGAGTTGTCTTAAGGAAACAACTCAGCAACTGTCAGGGGAATGGCAAAATGAGTCATTGATTTGTAGTCAGAATAGCCAACTCTATGCTAATAGATTTGCCAATTTTTCAGGGCTTCTTTTAGAGTTCACCTTCCTGTCACACAGCATAGCACTTGGTTTGCTACTCTGAAGTGAGGAATGTCCCTTCTTGTGACCCAAGCTGTCTGCCCCTCTGTCACCAGATACTAGCTTCTAGAATAAGTTTGTACCTTTCACTCAAATAAATGCCACTAGAGCTTAAGGTGAAAAGAGTCACCTGAATGTTTTTTTCCAGATAAATTGTGATGCTAAAGACATTCTCAAGTGGAAAGCTGAGGTTCCATTTATGTGGGGAAATATGAGCCCCCTCTCCCAAATTCCATGTAGTCCAACAGAGTTCAAAATGAGAGTTATTTCTTGACTATGAAAATGGCCAAGTAGCATGAGAAACCATTTAATCTTATTTCATTGGAAACTGAAGCCCAAATTTCTGAGTGCCTGCGGTTTCACAGTCAGAAATTGACTGCAACAAGACTCAAATGCAAGTCTGATGACCATGCCACATGGCTAGAAATGCATCCTCCCTTTTTCTTCTCTGCTATAGGCTGGCACTGGAGGTGTGTGTATGATTGGTTGGTGGAAAGTCAAGATATTATGTTGAATGGTTACGGTAGTTCTTATAAAAGCCGTCCTGGGTCTTCATTTTCCTCTTCGCCTATTTCCAAAACCAATGTAGCATATCATTTAAGGGTAGAGGCCCTTAAACCAAGCCACACTGGTTAGGACTCAAAATTCACCTCCAAGTAGCTACAATAAATAAATGAATTGGTTAAGTGACTTAATTTCTCTGTGCTTCAGTGTCTTCAGTAACAAAGTTGGATAGCCATGATACCTCCCATGGTATGAACAAGTTAAAAGAGTTAACCAAAGTCTAGTACTTAGAATAGTGACTGGCACATACTGAGCACTCAAGCCACCTTACGTGTGCTTAGTCATAGGAGTGTGTAGGAATGACTTGAGCGCTGATGTCTTCCTACTTCCCCCTTTTTATTTAGAATTGGAGTGAGATCCTCATTTTGCTATATATTACTCACGGCCTCAGCTCTACCTCATTTGTTTCAGTATATTCTTAGATCTTCTGCTTATATTTGAACTGTGAAAAAATAAAGACAGAATGGTATAGAGGCTAAGAGCATGGGTTTGGGAGTCAGTCATACCACATTTTGGCAAGACTGGAATCAGCCCACATGTTTTCCTTTCCCGCCTTCGAAGTCTCAGCCAGAGCCACTATCTAAGGCATATGGAATGTTTTATGTATCAACAGAAGCTCCAGTGTAATGTCACACAGAACCAAGGGACCGACTTTATAGCAAGGGCGGTGTTAAATTATAGATATGCTTGTGGAATCCACTTGTTCTTTTATATATCACACCACCCAGAAACTGCTGGCCTAATAGAGCAATAGAACCAACCTGTTGAAGGCACAACTGAGGCACCAACTTGCAGACAATACCCTGTGAGGATGGGGCATCATCTTCTAGGACTCACACGCACCTTTTATCCACATCCACTAGATGACATTGTGTCTCCAATGGGTAAAATATATAGGTCTGGGAAGAAGTAGGTAGAGCCAAGAAGGTCTGCACTTTCCATTGTTTTCAGTGATCTACTTGATAAATGTGCGGTCCATACCCCTCAATTTTGTGTTCTTTGCAGTTAGAAGATAAGATTTTCAAAAGGGAAATGTGTCCACCAGGGAATCACCAAGCTATCCATTTTATTTTAGTCTAAGTCTTACTCAAGCACCATGGGCTTCTTCTGCCAAGGGATCACCTGGAAGGAATATAACTCACAATCCTCCGCATCTTTAGGAGGAGGAAGAGCTGTTGTTACGTGGAGAGAGGGGCCAACATGTTTGAAATTCAAGTTATCAACTTGGATATGTCTTAGTTCTCTTTTGCCTAATGTTGATGATACAAGGATAAGTTTAATGGCTGATGCTTAAAAATAACATGGGAACCAGGGGTAGAGACTGCTGAGGAATAAGGATCTTGTCCACACCACAAGGTGAACCACCCAGATGCGGCTAATTAAAGGGAAGGGGTTTCTAGAGTGGATAGTAATAGATGAAGGTAATAATTAGCTGTGGCCGCAACACCAGTTATGGCAGTGGGGGCTGCAGTTCATACTACTAATCTACCACTTTCTTGCATTTTTTCTAGCAAAAGAAGCCCACCAGAACTTTTGATACCATGCAAATATATTAAACTGACATAAGGGGTAAACTATCATATATTCTGTGCTGTGCTAAATCAATCTCTTTTTTAGGATTGATGTAGTCACCCAACTGCTGATTAGATTGCTACTAAAAACTTGTGGTTTTCAGATGAAGAAGTTTGACTAGCCCCAAAGTCCTCCTTTGCAGTACATCTTGTATGCAATTACTGATTACTACAGTGGTGTGAAGGCCTAGAGTCCTCACCTTAACTTGTGACAACTCTGAAGGACCATCCCAGCTCCAGAGCTCCTTATAGCATTGGCTGCAGCCTTCCTTTAAATACTGCATCAGAACCTGACTTGCCCCTTTGCTCAATCCTGCTTTCTTTCTTTTTCCTTGTGAGTGAGGAAATCATTTACTAATTTTTACTAAAATTACTAATTTTACTAAATTTTACTAATTTTACTTACTAATTTTACTAAAGTTTATTAATGAGAACAATCATTAGTAAACTTTTTGCATATGAATCTTTATCTCATATTTCTTGAGGACATCAACCTATGTTGTCACCTGAATATACACCTACCCAAGTAGGAAATGACATACACAGAAGTTATCTAGGTCAGCACCACTCCAAAGGACAAGGTTTCACGAGCAAGACTAAACTGCCCATTAAATAAACCATGGTATCCTCACAATGCAATACCACACAACCTTCAAACAGTAAGGAAAATCTCTATGAAGTGTATTGAGATAATCTCAGGATATATTATACAGTAAAAAAATAAAATAAAAAAGCTTCAGAACAATAATATGTGACTTTCATGAATGAAAAGACAAAATAAAAATAGAAAATACATGCATATATCTATTTTGGCATAATAAACAATAAAGTAATAAATGAAAATAGCTTTATGTAGGGATGGGTGTGAGTAAAACGGACAGGAAAGAGCTAAGACTAGAATTCTTTGGATTGGATTTTAAAGTAATGTTGACCTTTGAAACATGTAAATATTTCACATAATCAAAACATAAATATAAAATTTTAAAGAAAATATAATAAACCTTAATGTGGAATCCAAACAGTGACATATAAGCATACAACGACCACACAAATACATAAAGGCAGCAATCATTGTAGAACCTGTGAAACACAAGACTCTGACTACATGTCCTTAATAAGATATTTCCTAAGGGCCAAAAAAAAAAAAAGACTAAAAAGAATTTAGATTTTACTTACTAGGATTATTGCCAATTGCAATTTTATTTTGTATTTTGAGCTTTTACTTATGTGGTAGAATTGAGGAAATTTAATATTTTTATATCATTAAGAACAGTGAAAGAATATAAAACATAAAATAATAACAAAAGTTTTTTGTTTTTTGTTTTTTTTGAGACGGAGTCTCACTCTGTTTCCAGGCTGGAGTGCAGTGGCACAATCTCAGCTCACTGCAACCTCTGCATCCTGGGTTCAAGCAATTCTCCTGCCTCAGCCTCCCAAGTAGGTGGGACTACAGGTGCACACCACCATGCCTGGCTAATTTTTTGTATTTTTCATAGAGATGGGGTTTCACCATGTTGGCCAGGCTGGTCTCGAACTCCTAATGACCCCCTGATCCACGTGCCTCAGCCTCCCAAAATGCTAGGATTACAGGTGTGAGCCACCACGCTTGGCCCAAAAGATGTTTTTAAAAGCTCTGTAATGTTAAGTTTGAATTGGGAATATCTAGTAGGTCAGATTGCAAATACACACAAACACACACACACCACAAACACACAAACCGATTATCACTGAATTTGTGATGGTGTTAAAGCAATACATATTCAGTAGAAACTGTACTTTGAGTACCTACACAACCATTCTGTTTTTAACTTTCAGTACAGTATTTAATAAATTACATAAAACAGTCAACACTTCATCATAAAATAGGCTTTGTGCTAGATGATGTTGTCTAATTATGGGCTCACGTAAGTGTTCTGAGCACATTTAAGGTAGGCTAGGCTAAATTATGATTTTCAGTAGGTTAAGTGTGTTATAAATAAAGTTTCAGTGCCACAAAAGAAATAGCACTTGAATATAAAATTTTCTTTTTAATTCTCAGCAAGGCAACGTACTTGTATAGAAGGGTGTGCCCTGACAGATGGAATAATGGTGAGCGCACACTTGGACAAAGGAGGGGAACGGGTTCTTATCCCTGACACACGTGGTCCCTGCTGCTGTGTCGTTCCCCTATTGGCTAGGGTTAGACAGTACAGGCTAAACTAATTCCGATTGGCTAATTTAAAGAGAGTGACAGGGTGAGTGGTTTGGTGGGAAAAATGGTTATGGCAGAGCAGGAAATCAGAATGAGTCCAGGTAGAGAATGAGCAGGTAATTGGAATGAGTCAGGGTGGAGCAGGTAATCGAAAAAGGTTGCTTTACGAGGAAGTTTAAAAGTAGAAGACAAATAATTGAACAAACTGACATACTGATTCTTTGAAGAGAAATTTAGAATTCATATCTAACAAGTGTATGAAATGCATGTTCAACTTACAATCGGTTTATCAGGCCATAACCCCACTGCAAGTTGAGAAGCACCTATATAGATAATATTTCTACAAAATTCTACTTTAGATAATATATCTACAAAATTCAGGACTCAATAACATTTCCAATTCAAATTTAACATTAATTCAATATTAATGATTTTTTAAAATTATTAAACTATTCACATGGTGTCAAAGCACCATGGAAAGTTTACCTTTACATGGGAGAAGGATTGGTGTTACCTTGTGATGGGCAGATTCTAAGGTGATTCCCATGATCCTTGCTTCTTGGTGCTCATGTCCTTGTGTAATCTCCACTTGAGTGTGGACAGAACTATTAGCTTGCTTCTTAACAAACAGAATATGGCATAAGTAACAGGATGCACACTATTACATGTATTTTACTAGGTCATATGGCATTGTAATATCTGTTGTATTACCAACTCTTTCCCTTGCTGGCTTTGAGGCCACAGTTTCCATGTTTTGAACTGACCTATTAAAGGTCATGTGGTAAGCAATTGAGAGCTGTGTCTAGTCACTAGGCCAAGACACAGAGGCCTTAAATCTGGAAGCCCAAAAGAAACTCAATACTGCCAGTAACCACATGGGCTTGAAAGTGGCTCCTTTCCCAGCTGACTTTCAAATGAGACCACAGCCTATCTTTATTTCCCCATGTGGAACTCTGAAGGTGAGGACCAAGCTAATCATGTTTGGACTCTTGATGCAGAGGAAATGGGAGATAATAAGTGAGTTCTGTTTCAATCTACTAAATTTTTGGCAATATTGTTAAGCAACAATACAATACTAATCAATGTACCCCCGGACCAAGTGATAAATATTAACATATTGTGATTAAAAATCAAAATATTGTAACAATATTTGTCTCCTGTTGAACTTTCATGTAAGTTTTCTAATATCACTTGTGAGACAAATACTCTCCCCAAACGTATTTATCTCAAATTAGTCCTTAGACATATATGTATGTGTGTGTGTGTGTGTGTGTGTGTGTATATATATATATATATATATATATAGAGAGAGAGAGAGAGAGAGAGAGAGAGAGAGAGAGAGAGAGAGGATAGAAAGGCAAAATGCATGCAATCCTACAAAAAGAGTCAGAGCAGCCGTGAGTGTTAGACATTCTTTATTTCAGCTGGCGTGGACTCTTGAAAAAGGGAGGGGTGACAGAAAGCTAATCTAAGGACATGAAAGGGACAAAATGGTCAAAACATAACATGTGACCTGTTGTGTTATTTTCCTGGGTTAAAACAATGAAAATAAGAAAGTAGACCACGGAAAACACTTGTTGGACAGTTGGCAAAAAATCTAGGTATCAACTAGAGATTAGATGTTATCAACTAGAGATCAACAAGTGTTTGGGAGCTTTCTTAATGATGGCACCATTTTTGTGATTATGTAATAGCAGTTCCTTACTATTAGAAATCAGAAGATATGAAGCATGAAATGTCATGATAATTACATTTGCTTTCAAAAATATGTGTGTATAAAAAAGAGAAAAGAGAGAAAGACATACATACACAAAGGGACAGAGAGAGAGGATCTTAGCAATTTTTAAATAGAGAGTGTGAGTATGTAGTTTGCTACACTTACAATTTATCTCTGTGTTAGAAATGTATCAAACAAAGTGGTTTGGGGGAAAATACATGAATTGTTGATGTCTAAGCCTGCTATCAGAAGTTCAGTTTGGCCAGGTAAGAATGATGAAGGTTTGAATTATTTCTGCTTATATGTAGTTTATTCTCTTGGATCAGTTCACACACTTTGGAAAGTTATTTTCTCTAACACTTCCAGATCAGTGACTTTTTTAATGCTTAGCAATCATTTTGATGTATTGATTATAGTAATTATCACTGTCCATCTTATCTGGAAAAGTGAAATGCTTAGGTTTGCTTTTAAAGTTCCAAAATTGCAGTCAAATCTAACATTTTTATTTTACATTGGACATCAGTATACAAAAAAAAAAAAAAAAAAAAAAAAAAAAAAAGTTAGTAGGGAAGCTAAAATCACTTGTTAGGGTATTTGTTCTGCCTGGGTAGGATGATCTTATAATATACCTATGGAGATTACTTGCCAGTTTCTCCTGAGGAATGGATTTACAGGAATTCACAGATGACAAAGGACTATAATATATTAATAAAATGCAAGAATTTCAGGTGGATCTAAAAGTAGGGGCTGATGATTCACTTATCAATATAGAGTGTATGCACTGTAAAAAAATTAATACGGTGCCACTAAAAGATGGAGTTTATCATTCCCACTGATGAAATAAAAGTACATTCTCTGTTTCTGCCTCTTCGTTTTTCTCTCTTTCTCCCTCTCTCCCTTCTACCATCCTCCAATCTTCTCCTGAATAAATCAGTCTCAAGTTGACATTTTTACTTCAATCCTTACCTTAATTTCTTTTTCAGGGTAAAGTAGAATGAATGCATAATTTTGTTCTCTTTTATATGGAGAAGAAAATCTGATCTTCTCCATTTATTACTTACAGTTTATAGATTGAGAGCTGATTGTAAAAAGGTATCATTCAAAACTGAACCAGTATAAGTTGTGTAACCAAAAGAATATTTGTTAATGGTAATAAATGAAAATCATTTTTAAATGAGATAATCGTTCCAAAGTTTGACATTTTGTAATGGACTTTTGAAATTTCACTGACCCAGGAGGAAATGTAAATAATTCTGGACTTTTCATCCTAAAACAAAAATGATTTGAGATATGGTTAGATCATAAATGTAGAATGGTTGTAAGTCTATTTGTGAAATGAGAAACAGAAACACATATGAATTCTTTTAATCACTAAAAAGAAAAAAAACGTAATTAATATAGTATTAACCTGTGTTCTAGCCCCAACTTAGTAACTATTTAGTTTTGCCTAGGCCTATTCTGCAGTCCCCCAGCTATGACAACCACTGACTCCTACAAAGGTAGGTGTCTCCATTATATATATATATATATATATA
>NW_016803198.1:59136-93900 GCF_001698545.2 Rhinopithecus bieti
GCACGGACTTCCCAGCTTCCCCACTGCGGTCGGGACTGTTGGAACTCTGTCTGATAGCTGCACGGGTGACTCTGTGGGCCTCATTTGTTGGGGGCCAACAGACCTCTCCCTACCCACCTTCTTCCCCTGAAGCTAGGTGACCAAAATAAACTTGCAGTTTTGCTCCTACACTTGCCTAGTCGCTGGTTCTTTTGTGCCCGCTCTGGTGGTCTTAGAAAAACAAAACAGTCTTGAACTCCTGACCTTAGGTGATCCACCCGCCTTGGCCTCCCAAAGTGCTGGGATTACAGGCATGAGCCACTGCACCTGACAGATGTTGCCATTTTAAATAGTCATGCACCTGGGCAGGCAGGGCAGCCTGAAGCACACTGATTAAAGTGCCTGGCACATAACGATTGGATAGCAGATGGGAACAGGCTTCCAACAACAAAAACAAAAATATACCTTTTTTATCTACTGCTAGATTCTTTCATAATTACAGTTTATTGACTGCCTTTGTGTCAGGTAATTAACATTTTTCTAATAATAGTAGACAATATTTTAGTAACATAAGTAACAATATAGGTAATATACTGCTAATAGTATAGGTAATATTTTCCTATTTTATAAACAGGGAAAATGAAAGATATAATTAGTGCATTAACATCTTCAATATTCCGGGACAGCAAATATTTGTTGGGTACATGTAATAGCAAGCTTCAAACCAAGACTACTTTATTACTTCAAGAAAATAACCTGAGGAAAAGGGAATTTTTAACCTTAATTCAATTGTGTTGGTTCCCTTTGATACAAAGTCATTAGCACAAACACTTCACAGGTTCCAGATGACATTATTGCTCTGAAATATAAGAATGATGACAAGAAGAAACAAATAAATATTGCATATGATACTTGCACTAGCGGAGATATATTAAGGAGTTGTAGTAATTCTTTGGAAGTTTGGTTTCTTTCCTTCTAGATCTCTCACCAAAATCAAGTATGAGTAATTCAATGTATGCAATCATAGCATTTTAGAAGTAAAAGGACTTTGGGGAGACTGTCCAGTTCAGTGATTCAAAGCCTAGCAGAGTGTCATGTTTCTTTTTTAATGTCAACCCACTGACGTGGTAGGATTTGCACTTTTATCATATGGTCCCATGAAAGTGTGAAATACAGGTAGTCAACCCAATCCAAGGGGACATGGAAGACTTTCTAGAAGTGTAATTGATCTGACATAGTAAGCTGAAGAATAAGAGGTAACCAAAGGCAGGTGAAGTTGGTGATCAAGAGAATTCCAGGCAGACAAACAGAAGGCCCTCCTGAGGAGGGTGAGTAAGGTGTATCTAAACAATGGGAAGTACCAAATGGCTAAGATAAAGAGATGCCGATGTGAAGCTCAAGATGTAGGTCTGAGTCTGAACACACAGGGCCTGTTGACCAGGTAAGGGATTTAATGGTTAATCCCAAATGCATTGGGAAGCCTTTGAAGTGCTCTTAGTATGGAGGGGACAATGTTCAATTTGCATGTCAAAAATAGCACTTTACTTAAGGTGCTCAGAATGGATGAGCACCTTTCATTGTTGACCTCTTTGGTAATTCAATGTATGCATTGTTGACCTCTTTGATCAACAATGAAACAGCAGCAGGCACACCTATGGTAATTGTGAAGAGGTGAAATATACCAATTATCCTGAGGAAATAACTGAACATTTTAACAATTTTAAAATATAATTTATGGAAACAAAAACTCATTGATTCAAAGTGCTGACACACTGTAGCCACTTCCAAAAACAATATACGGAACATTTCTATCACCCTTCCATACTTTTCTTATAATTTTTGTAGTCTATCCACTACATCCTGGCCTAAGGTGACTAATTGTCTTCTTTCCACCACTATAGACTAGTTTTGCCTATTCTAGAATTTCATGTGTGGAATTATTCTGTATGTAATCTTTTATATGGTCCTCAGAATAACTTTTTTGAGTAACATTCATGTTGCCACATGTATTCATTTTTTTAAAAAATTATAAATATTATTACATGGCATATTATAATTTATTTATTCACCTCTTGGTAGACATTAGGCTTTCTTTCTAGTTTAGATCTATTATGGATAAAACTTCCATAAGCATTTGGATATAATTTGTTTTGTGAGCATATGTTTTTATTTCTCATATACTTGAGAGTGGAGTTACTGGATTGTGGGTTACTGGATTGTGGGTTAGTATATGAATTATTTTCTTTCCTACTAGTTACGAATGATAATTCCTCCAGTTGTTATTAGGAAGGATGCTTCCTAATAATTGGTATTGTCAGTCTTTTTCAATTTTAGCCATTTCAGTGGAAGTATATGGTGTATCTAATTGTGGGTTTAACATGGATTTATCTAATGACTAATAATTGGTTAGCATTTTTTTTTTTTTTTTTTTTTGAGACGGAGTCTCGCTCTGTCACCTGGGCTGGAGTGCTGTGGCCGGATCTCAGCTCACTGCAAGCTCCGCCTCCCGGGTTCACGCCATTCTCCTGCCTCAGCCTCCCGAGTAGCTGGGACTACAGGCACCGCTACCTCGCCCGGCTAGTTTTTTGTAGTTTTAGTAGAGACGGGGTTTCACCGTGTTAGCCAGGATGGTCTCGATCTCCTGACCTCGTGATCCGCCCGTCTCGGCCTCCCAAAGTGCTGGGATTACAGGCTTGAGCCACCACACCCGGCCTTGGTTAGCATTGTTACTTGTGTTAACTGGTCTTTTGCGTTTCTTATTTGTGCTTTTTTTCATT
The DNA here is from genome assembly GCF_001698545.2 of Rhinopithecus bieti. Lineage (NCBI taxonomy): Eukaryota > Metazoa > Chordata > Mammalia > Primates > Cercopithecidae > Rhinopithecus > Rhinopithecus bieti. The sequence goes on from NW_016803198.1 coordinate 61,893, forward strand.
TTAATTCAGTTTTGTCACCTTACTTTAGTGGTAGGAGTTCTTTAAATATTTTGAATAAAACTCATTGTTAAATAAATGGATTAAAAATATTTTCTCTCCAGTCTATAGAATGCCTTTTAGTTTCATAAAGTTGTATTTTGAAGAACAACAGATTTTGATAAAGCCCAATTTACCAATATTTTCTCATTAGCTGGTACTACTTTTATCTTATCTAAGACATTGTTGCTTACCTCAAGGGCACTCACACTTTTTTCCTACATTTTCTTTAAGCAATTTTGTAGTTATATAATTTACACTAAGATTTGTTTCCATCTTGGCTTAATTTTTGTTAATATTATGAAGCAAAGGTTGTGAACACTTTTTTCTAGATAAATATTGTTTTAAACACTATTTGTTAAGAAGACAGTACTTTACCATTGAGTTTACATTGGCATACTTGTCAAAAATTTGAACAAATGAATGTGTATTTTTATTTAACATCATTTATCTTTACAGCTACCTTTATGCTAAAGCTGTAGTATTGTAACTACTACAAATTCAAGCAGTGTAAGTTTCCCAATTTTGAAATTTTCATCTATTCCAGATCCTTTTGCATTTTTACATAAACTTTTGAATGAACTTAGGCTATACTTTTTTTTTTTTCTTTTTTTTTCTGAGACGGAGTCTCACTCTGTCGCCCAGGCTGGAGTGCAGTGGCTGGATCTCAGCTCACTGCAAGCTCCACCTCCCGGGTTTATGCCATTCTCCTGCCTCAGCCTCCCGAGTAGCTGGGACTACAGGTATACTTTCTTAAAATTACAATACTATTGATTGCTATTGAATTAAATCTGCAGAGCAATTTGAGAAGCATCAACATTTTGATATTACTGAATCTTAAAATCCATGAACATGAATGTATGTCTCTTTTTACTATAGGTCATCTTTAATTCTTCTCAGCAATATGTTCTAACTTCAAGTGTGTATGTCTTTTACATTTTATTTTAAACTTATCAGAATTCCATGTATTTAGATGTTATTATAAATTATGTTTTAATACAAAATAATTTATTATTAAAATATATAATTCTATAAGTTTTGAAAAAGCATATATTCATGGAATAACCATCACTATATCAAAATATGTAACAGTTTCCTCTCTCCAAATAATTCCTTCATGCCTTTTATATCAAGTGCTTTTTCTATTCACAGAACCTAGAAGCAAGTCATCTGTTTTCTGAACCTATAATTTACCTTTTCAGAATGTCATATGAATGAAATGGTATGATATGAAACCTTTTGATTCTGGCTTCTTTCATTTGGCATAATACACTTTATATTCATCCATGGTGTTGACTATGTATCAGTAACTCATTCCTTTTTATTGTTGCATTGTATTCCATTGTATGTATAATAAGCCTCAAGATCCCCCAGCTAAACTGGGAACCCAGTCCCAGAGCAGCTAGCAACCCTGCCCTAACACGAAATGAAGGGCAGCTGGGCATGAGTGTTTACAGTATGCCTTTCATGGCATCCTTTTTTTGTCTGTCCAATTCATGACTGTCTGGCCACGGCTCTGGTGCTGGGAGCCCACACTTGTGTCCTCCAGGCATCGTGGAGAAAACCCAGTCTCAGTAATCCTTTGGTTCTTCAGATGGAAAGATCAAATCAATACATTATCACAATAGAAAATAAGACTAATTTGTGAGAACGATCTTCTGTCTTCAGGTCACAAAAGACAGGAATGAATAGTCAAGCAGAGAAAGGAAGAGAGAGAGAGAGACAATTCACTGTGTATATTTATAGGGGAATAAGTGTGTGGGTAATGTCTAAATGGTCCATTTAAAGGAAGTAGTGGAAAAGCGGGGAGCCACATCTGCTAGACAGAAGAGTTGCCTCTAAGTTCTTTTCTGGCCACAGGCTTGTACCATTTGGGTGTGATGTTCTACTTCTAATGCCTAGACTGCAACTTTTGCTGTGTTGTCCCGTTACAACATATCACATTTATCCACTTACCCATGGAAGAATATTTGAGATAGTTCATTTAAAAAATCATATATAAAGTCATTATAACATTCATATATAGGTGATTTTGTGAATACACATTTTGATTTGTCTTGGGGTAAATATTTAGAAGTGAGATTTCTGGGTTATTGTTGGGATAAATATTTAGAAGTGAGATTTCTGGGTTGTTGGGGTAAATATTATATTTAGAAGTGAGATTTCGGTAGTCCGAGGTATTGTGCGGTGGCTCAAGCTGTAATCGCCAGCACTTTGGGAGGCTGAGACCCGGGCGGATCAATGAGGTCAGGGAATCGAGACCCGATCCTGGGCTAAACCAACGGTGAAACCGCGTCTACTAAAAGACTACAAAAAAGGCTAGGCGCGGGCGAGGTTAGCGGTGCCCTGTAGTCCCAGCTAAGATCGGGAGGCTGAGGAGGAAGAAATGGCGAAAAACCCGAAGTGGGAGCTTGTGGTTGACTGAGATTCCGGCCCAGCTGCACTTTTTGCGCCCGGAGCGTAACAGAAGGCGCCGAAACTCGCATTCAAAACAAAAAAAAAAAACAAACAAAAGAAGCGTGAGATTTCTTCTGTTGTTGGATATGTTTAACTTTATTAAACACTTCAAAATTGTTTTTCAAAGTAGCTATACCAGTTTACATGTTCATCGAGGTGTGCAAGAGTTACAGTTGCTCCTTCTGGTATGTCATTTTGCAATTCATCAATTATAGTACATGTGTATTTGTATCTGATATGGTTTTAATTTGCATTTTCTAATGACTAGCGACGTTAAGCATCTTTTCATGTAAATATTTGTCTTCTAAACATCTTGTTTTGATAAAGTATTCACATTTTTTCACATTTTAAAATAGATCATTTGCTTTTTGTTGAGTTTTAAGGTTATATTTGGGTTTACATAAAGAGTGTTTTTATATTTCCAACATATAAGGTTTTTATCATATATGTGCTTTGCAAATATTGCCTCCTAGTCTGTGGCATTCTTTTTCATTTGCTAAAGTATTTTCCCAGCAGATTTCAATTTCAATAAAGTTCACTTTAGTTTTTTTATTAATCATGTTTCTGATGTCCTATCTGATAAACAGTTACCCAATTCAATTGTACAAATTTTGTTATGCATTGTTCCAGAAATTTTACAGTTTTGACTTTTGTATTTGAGTCCATGACCCATTTTGAGTTCTTTTCTAAATGGTATGAGATAAGATATACATTTTTGGAGCCCCTTGTTACAGCATCACTAGTTGGAAAGATTATCTTCCTCTCCTTAAATGGCCTCTGCACCTTTATCAAAATCAAATGAATATCTCAGCCATTTAGTAATGAATACATGTATGGATGTATATACATACATTTTCTGGGTTATTTATTCTGTTTTATTGGTCAATGAGTCTAAACTTTCACCAATGACACAGTATCTTGATTACTGTTGGATTTTCTTTTTGTGGTAAGTCTTAAGTCAGGTAGTCCTCCAACTTTGTTCTTTTTAAAAATTATTTAGGCAATTCTTGACTCTATGTCTTCCCCTACAAAAGTCAGAATAACATTGTCAGTTTCTACAAACAAATTCTGCTGTAATATTTTATTTGGAGTGTAATTAATATGTAGATCAGTTTAAAAAGTGTTAACATCTAAACCAGATTGAATCCTCCAAGTCAGTACAGCTTTCCATTTATTCAGGTCTTTTTTATTTATTTCATTGGTGTTTTGCAGTTTTCAGCAATAAAATTTTGCACAGATTTTGTACATTTTTCCCTAATATTTTTAGGTTTTCTTTACTGTTATTTTAATTGGTATTTTTAATTCAATTTACTCTATAAGAATACAATTGTAGGTGTTTATTAGCCTTGTGTTCTGCAACTTTGTAAGATAAGTAACTTTTTTTGTAGAGTCCTTGGGATTTACTATGTAGATAATTTTGTGATCTGCAAATACAGACTATTTTATTTTCCTCTTTCAACCTATAGACTTTATATTTTTTCTTTCCTTTTTGACTAGCTGGGACCTCCTGCATAATATTGAATAGAGGTGGTGAGAACAAACATCTTGCTTTGTTACCAATAATAAGGGGAAAACATTCAGCTTTCACCAATAGGTATGACGTTAACTGAAGTTTCTTAAGAAGATGCTCACTTCATGTTAAGGAGTTCTCTTTTATTCTTAGGGTGCTAATATGGATTGATATTTTCTTTTTCAGATGATTTTTTGAGTCTATTAAGAACATGGTGTTTCATTTATTCCTCAGTCCATTGGTATGACAGACCATACTAATGCAGTTCCAAATCCTGAGTCAACCTTGAATTCTCAGCATAAATAGTCCTGGATAACTATAGTGAGCCAATTAGTAAACTTGATAAGGTTGAAGAAAGAACTGGTTAACTTGAAATGTCAATAGCACTTACCAAAATTGAAACACAAAGAGAAAAGGGTAGAGAAGAAAAGGTGAGTTCATTCAAAATTGTGAGACAACAGCAAATAATATAACATTTGTAATTAGAATTTCAGAAGAAGAGAAGGTATATGGAATTAAAGACATAATGACTGATACATTTCCAAAAATTATAAAAGACATTATATCATCATCCAAAAACCTCAGAAAAACAGAAGCCGAAAAAAATAGCAAGAACTAAAAGTAAGGACATCTAAACATGTTACATTTAAAATACTGGAAATCAAGATAAGTAAAATAATCTTGACGGAAAAAAAAGCCAAAGGAAAAAGTCACATTACATCCTGAGGAATAAGGATAAGTATCACAAAAAAACTTTTCCTCAGAAGATATATAAGATGATACTACATCTTATCTTAAAAGTTCTTCAAGAAAATAAAACTATCAACCCAGAATTATGTACTCAGTAAAATGTCTTTCAAAGTATGAATATAGTGTGTTTTGACCAATATAAACTAATTTATTTTCAGTAGATTTGAACAGCAAAATGTTCAAAAGTTTTCAGGTAGAAGAAATATGATACCATACAAAAAATAGAATCCATACAAAAATTTGTATTGGTGTGTTTGTCTTATTGTTGCGCTGTAGTAACTTTTAATATGTTCTGGTTATAATTCTTTGTTTTATATATATATATGTATATGTGTACATATGTGTGTGTATATATATGTATATATACCCCAAAAAATTAAATTATGAAATGCAATATGTACACATACATGTATATGTATACATGTTTATATACATGTGTATATATCTTCAAAAAACTATGTATGTACCTATATATACATTCTTTGTTATATATACACACACACATATATATAACTGAAACATAAAGCAAAAAAGTATGTCAATGAAAAAGAAAGAAAGGAGAATGATTATGATCTGATATGTGGTATAATAGGCTGAATAATGGTGCCCAAAGACATCGTGGTCCTAATCCCTTGGAACCTGTAAATATTACCTTGTATGGAAAAACATTTTTTACAGAAACAATCAAATTAAGGATTTTGAAGTGGGGAAATTGGCTTGGATTATTTAGCTGGGTGTAAATCTAATCGCAATTATCCTTACAAATGGGAGTCGGGGGAGATTTTACAGTGAAGACAAGAAGACAATGTGATCTTAGAGGTAGACTGGAATGATATGGCCACTCTGTTTGAATGCAGGAAATGCAACTTCAGATGTTGGAAAAAGCACAAAACTGTTTCTTTCCTAGAGCCTCTGGAGGAAATATGAGCCTTCAGAAAGCTAGATTTTGGCCCAACACGAATGATTTTGGACTTCTAGCTCCAGAGCTATAAGAAAATATATGTGTGTATTGCTTTAAGCCACTAAGTTTATAGTAATATTTTATAGCACATAGTAAACTAATATATATGGAACTTCAAAACATCCATAATAGCTAAGACACTTCTAAAGAAGTTGATCATACTGGGATTATTTGCTTTACCAAATATTAATATTTACTATAAAGTTACAGTTTATAAAAATCATGATATTAGTGTAAGGCTGGATAAATAAGCAAATGGCACAGGACAGAAAGTCCTCCAAAATAATCAACTACATAAGGACATTTCATGTACATTAAATTTATGAAATTTGCAATGCAAAACAATAGGGATAATATGGCCGTTTCAATAAATGGTGCTATGGAAAATAATGAAGTACAACCATACACCATTTACAAACACAACTCTAAGTAGATTATAGAACTAAAGTGAAAGACAAAACTGTAAAGAAATTATAATAGAGACATTATAACGACGTTAGGGTAGGGACTTTTTTTATTGGGAAACAGAAAGCATTAATCATAGAGAAAAAGGTTGATAAATTAATTTAGTTTACATTTAAGTACGTTTATCAGTAAGTCACCATTAAGACAGTAAAAATTCAAACTACAGAGAAGTATTTGCAACACTTTAAGCATCCAAAACCTTGTAACTTTGTGTGATGCACAAACCTACTAAGCACTAACACAAAGCAAGAAAATTTAGTAGAATCATGGTCAATTTCCTTAAATAGGCATTTATCAAAAAAGCATTTTCGGGCCGGGCACGGTGGCTCAAGCCTGTAATCCCAGCACTTTGGGAGGCCGAGACGGGTGGATCACGAGGTCAGGAGATCGAAACCATCCTGGCTAACACGGTGAAACCCCGTCCTCTACTAAAAAAAAAAAAAAAAAAAAAAAAAAAAAAAAGCATTTTCAAATGTGTTCCCAAAATCTAATCCCTCAATCCCATTTAGTATAAAGAAATGCAATCAATCCGACAATGCAGTATTATTCCATGAGGGGTAGCTATTATTTTGAAGTATTATAAACCAGGTATTTGAAAGATTTAAATTAAATGGAAATTCTTAATTACTGGGAGAACTTAAATTAGTACCAATATTTTGTAAGGTTTGTTCTATCTAGTAATTAAATTTTTACACTGCCTCTTTTATCGATGCTATATAACCAAAAAAAAAAGTTGTTAGGCATGTGGGCTCAAAGGATAAGTTCATCTTTTTTGATTATTTATAGTAGCCCTAAACTAGGCTAACCCACGTTCATCAAAATTTTTACGATAAAATTCCCGTGATTGTCATTACAATTGGTTCTGCAGTAACTAAGTGCTACTCTATCTTTACTGCCAAATGATGGATTTCACAAAATAATGGTTCATAAAATCAACATGGAAATAATTCCTTTCAATAATTTTTTAATGTGGTTCAAGCGAAGACTAATATGGTCTTAAAAGGTTAATTATGTGCTAAATATGAAACAAGCAAAGAGGGCTGATTCACATTAGATGGTCAGTTAAGTAGTTGATGGTTGCAGGGATTACCAAGGAGTCCTGGGAGTGGGAGTGGCTTAGTAGATGTAGGCTATGAATGTTGGCATTGCTTGCCCTTTTTGATGGGGTTGTTTGGACTTTTTTTTTTGTATTTGTTTAGTTCTTTGTGTTCTGGATATTAGGCCCTTTGCTTTGGGTATGATTGCAAAATTTTCTCCCTTCTGTAGGTTTGCCCTGTTTGCTCATTGATGGTGTTTCTTTTGCTATGGCAGAGCTCTTTAGTTTAATTGATCCCATTGTCTATTTTGGCTTTGTTGTCATTGTTTTGGTGTTTTGTCATGGAAGTCCTTGGGCCCATGGCCTAGGTCCTGAATGGGTATTGCCTGGTTTTCTTCTAGGGTTTTTATGTTTTAGGTCTATTTAAGGTCTTTAATCCATTCTTGGATTAATTTTTGTATGGTTGTAAGGACAGGAATCCGTTTCGTTTCTACATATGGGCTAGCCGTTTTTCCAGCACATTATAACAGGAATTCTTTCCCCATTTCTTGTTTTTGCCAGGTATGTCAAAGATCAGATGGTTGTAGATGTATGGTATTATTTCTGAGGCCTCTGTTCTGTTCCATTGCTGTGTGTGTGTGTGTGTGTGTGTATGTATGTGTGCATGTGTATATATATGTGTGTGTGTGTGTGTGTGTGTATATATATATATATATATATAATATCTGTTTTGGTACCAGTACCCTGCTGTTTTGGTTACTGTAGCCTTGTAATATAGTTTGACTTTCTTCCTGTTTGGATGCCTTGTATTTCCTTTTGTTTTGTTTTGTTTTGAGACAGAGTCTTGCTCCATCACCCAGGCTAGAGTGCACTGGCGTGCAACCTGCGCCTCCTAGGTACAAGCAATTCTCCCGCCCCAGCCTCCTGAGTAGCTGGAGACTACAGACATGTACCACCACACCCGGCTAAGTTTTGTATTTTCAGTAGAGACAGGGTTTTGCCATGTTGGCCAGGCTGGTCTCAAACTCCTGACCTCAAGTGATCTGCCCACCACGGCCTCCCAAAGTGCTGGTATTACAGGCGTGAGTCACCGTTCCCAGCCTGATGCCTTGTATTTTTTTCTCTTGCCTGATTGTTCTGGCCAGGACTTTCTAATACTGTATTGAACAGGAGTGGTGACAGAGGGCATCGTTATCTTGTTCTGGTTTTCGAGGGGAATGCTTACAGCTTTTGCCCATTCAGTATGATGTTGGCTGTGGGTTTGTCATAGACGGCTCTTACTATTTTGAAGTATGTTCCTTCAATGCCTCGTTTGTTGAGAGTCTTTAACATAGAAGGATGTTGAAGTTTATTGAAAGCCTTTTCTGCATCTCTTGAAAGGAACATGTTGCTTTTGCTTTTTATTTTGTTTACGTGGTGGATCACATTTTTTGATTTATGTATATTGCACCAAACTTGCATCCTAAGGATAAAGCCTACTTGATTTTGATGGATTAGCTTTTTCACGTGCTGCTGAATTTATTTTGCTATCTTTTGTTGAGGAGTTTTGCATCTATTCTCACCAAGGATATAGACCTGAAGTTTCCCTTTTTTTGTTGTATCTATGCCAGGTTTTGGTATCAGGATGAGGCTAGCCTCACAGAATAATTCAAGGAGATGTTCCCCCTCCATAATTTTTTGCAATAATTTCAGTAGGGATGGTACCAGCTCTTCTTGATACATGGATACATGTGGTAGAGTGTGGTTGTACATATATATATCTGGTCCTGGGATTTTTTTTTTTAGTTGAAGGCTTTCTGTTACTGATTCAATTTTGGAAGTCATTATTGTTCTTTTTGGCAATTCAGTTTATGCCTGGATCAGTCTTGGGAAGTTGTATGTATCCAGGAGTTTAACCATTTCTTCTAGATTTTCTAGTTCTTATGCATAGAGGTGTTCATAGTGTTCTTTGAGGGTTTTTTGTTTGTTTGTTTTTTTCTGTGGGGTCATTAGTAACTTCCCCTTTGTCATTTCTGATGGTGGTTTTGGATCTTCCCTCTTTCTTTTTTTTTTATTTTTTATTTTTTGTTTGAGACGGAGTCTTGCTCTGCCACCCAGGCTGGAGTGCAGTGGCCGGATCTCAGCTCACTGCAAGCTCCGCCTCCCGGGTTTACGCCATTCTCCTGCCTCAGCCTCCTGAGGAGCTGGGACTACAGGCGCCCGCCTCATCGCCCGGCTAGTTTTTTGTATTTTAAGTAGAGACGGGGTTTCACCGTATTAGCCAGGATGGTCTCGATCTCCTGACCTCGTGATCCGCCCGTCTCGGCCTCCCAAAGTGCTAGGATTACAGGCTTGAGCCACCGCGCCCAGCCGGATCTTCCCTCTTTCTTTATTAGTCTAGCTAGTGCTCTACATATGTTATTACTTTGTTCAAAGAACTAAGTCCTGAAAACATTGATGTTTTGTGTGGTATTTGGCATCTCAATTTCCTTCATTTCAGCTCTGATTTTGGTTATTTCTTGTCTTTTGCTAGCTGTAGAGTTGGTTTGCTTTTGTTTCTCTAGTTCCTCTACTTCTGAATTTAGGAATTTAATTTTAAATCTTTGTAACCTTTTGATGTGGGAGTTTAGTGCTATAAGCTTGCCTCGTAACACCACCTTAGCTATGTCCCAGATATTCTGATATGTTGTATCTTTGTTCTCATTAGTTTCAAAGAGTTTCTTGATTTCTGCCTTAATTTAATTGCTTACTGAAAAGTCATTCAGGAGGAGGTTATTTAATTTCCATGAAATTGTATGGTTTTGAGTAATTTTCTTAGTATTAATTTCCATTTTTATTGTGCTTTGGTCTGAGAGTGTGGTTGGTATGATTTCAGTTCTTTTGAATTTGCTGAGAATTGTTTTATGTCAAATTGTGTTTGGTTTTAGAATATACGCCATGTGGTGATCAGAAAAAATGTATATTCTTTTGTTTTTGGGTGAAGAGCTCTGTAGATGTCTGTTAGGTTCATTTGGTCAAGTGTTGAGTTCAGGTCCTGAATATCTTTGTTTCTTTTCTGCCTTTATGATCTGTCTAATACTGTCAATGGGATATTGAAATATTCCACTCTTATTGTGTAGAAATCTCAGTCTTATTTTACATCTCTAAAAACTTGCTTTATGAATTTGGATACTCTTATGTTGGGTGTGTATATATGTAAGATAGCCAGGTCTTCTTGTTGAATTGAACCCTTTACCATTATGTAATGTTTTTCTTTGTCTTCTTTGATTTCTGTTGGTTGAAAGTCTGTTTCTTTATTAAATGAGAATGACAACCCATGCTTTTTTTGTTTCCATTTGCTTAGTAGACCTTTGTAGATCCCTTTATTTTGAGCCTATGGGTATCTTTGCATGTGAGATGGGCCTCCTGAAGACAGCATACGGTTGGGTTCTGATTGTTTATCCAGCTTGCCACTCCATGCCTTTTAATTGGGGCTAGTGCATTTACATTTAAGGTTCGTATCAGTATGTGTGGATTTGATCCTGTCATCCTGGTGTTAGCTGGCTATTATGCAGACTTGTTTGTGTTGTTTCTTTCAAGAGTCAATGGTCTGTGTACTTAAGTATGTTTTTGTAGTGGCTGGTAATGGTCTTTTCTTTCCATAGTTAGTGTTCTTTTCAGGACCTTGTGTAAGATGGGTCTGGTTGTAATGAGTTCCCAGAACATTTGCTTTTCTAAAAGGATCTTATTTTCCTTTATTTATGAATCTTAGTTTGGCTGGATATGAAACTCTTTGTTGGAAATTATTTTCCTTAAGAATGCTGACTATAGGCCATAATCTCTTCTGGCTGTTCTCCTAATGGGGCTCTCTTTGTAGGTATCCTGCCTCTGCTCTCTAACTGCCTTTAACAATTTTTTCTGTAAGTTCAACCTTGGAGAAGCTGATGATTATGTGTGTTGGGGATTCTCTTCTTGTTTAGTATCTCACAGAGATTCTTTACATTTCCAGAATTTGAATGTTGGCCTTTCTAGCAAGCTTGGGGAAGTTTTCATGAATATCCTGAAATATGTTTTGCAAGTTGCTTGCTTTCTCCCCATCTCTTTTGGGGATACCAGTGAGACATAAATTTTGTGCCTTTACATAATTCCATATTTCTTGGAGGTTTTGTTCATTCTTTTTTATTCATCTTTCTTTAGTTTTGTCTTGAGTTAGTTTGGAGAACCAGTACCAGGCTCTGATGTGTTTTTCCTCAGTTTGTTCTACTCTGCTGTTAATATTGCAATTGTTTTATGCAATTCTTGTAGATTATTTTTCAACCCTCTCAGATCAGTTTGGTTCTTTCTTATAATGGCCATATTGTCTTAATGTAACTCTTAGATTCCTTGAATCAGGTTTCAGCTTTGTTCTGAATCTTGATGATCTTTTTTACCAGTCCATATTCTGTGTTATTTCTGTCATTTCAGCTTGGTTAAGAACCCAAGCTGGAAGACTAGTGTATTCATTTGTAGTAAAGAAGACACTCTGGCCTTTTGAGTTGCCAGAGTTCTTGCACTGATTCTTTCTCATCTGTATGGGCTGATGTTCCTTTAATTGCAGTGTAATTTGAATAAAGTCAGTAGACTTCTGGATGTTTTCAGAGGGTCGAGGCTTTCTTCAAGGTCTTTATCTGTAGCTGAATTATAATCTGTGCTTTCACGGGGGCTATATTAGCAAAGTATTTTTGATGTTGAAGTTTAGGCTTTAATCCAGTAGATGGCACTTAAGAATTATGGCCCCTATATAAGCTCTTGCTCAGGCGTGTGGCTCCCTTGTACGTCCTTACAATTACAGCTGTGCTTTTTCTCAGTTCTCTGAAAGTGTGGACTCTTCTCCCACTCAAGTGTTGGCTGCATATCTCATCTTGGCACTGCCAGGCTGCACAGCACAGCTCTGGGGTGAGCTCAGGCTTTCTATTCCTTCCCCAGCTTGGATGCAGCAGAGGAAGGTACCTTGGGAATGTTTGTGGCAGAGGGCCTTTCACTTGTCACTTGGGACTCCACTCTAGAGAGATGCAGAGCTGCTATCAATCAGTGCAATCTGCCTGGGGTGGGGCGGCTGTGCTGTGGGCTCAAGCTGGGGGAGGCCTGCCTTGTAGAGAGCAGGAGGGGTTAGGGAGTCATGGAGGAGAGAGACTAGCCTCCTCTCCTCAGGGCAACTGCAGCTTGCTGGAGGTCTGGCTAAAGCACTCATGGTCTGAGTTCCTTCTTTATTCAGAAGGTGGCAAGTGCAGTATCACTGCAGTGGCGGTGGCAGTGGCAGAGGAGCTCTTGATTGCCTCTGGCAGTGGTAGCTCAGAGAAACGTGGAGGTTCTGCTACTAGGGATGTTCAGCCAGTGGGGAGGGTGTTTGTGCTGCTGGCCTGAGCTGAGGGCTCCGCTTCATTAGGGCTCACAGGGAGGAGAGACTAGGCTCTTCTCTGTATGGTGACTGTGGTGTGCTGAAAGCAAGGGTGAAACCCTTAGCCTCTTTTTTTTTTCCTAGAACAAGGACAGCAGTGGCAGAGGGACTCTCAGTTGCTCTCAGAGCCCCTCTCCAGGGAAACACAGAGCCAATACCGGTGGATAGGCTCAGCTGAGGCTGGGGCAGCTGTTCTGTGGTCCTGAGCCAGGGGGCCTTGCCTGGTAAAGAGTGGGGAGTGGAGAGCTCAAAGGGAAGAGGGACTGGGCTCCTTACCATATGATGAATGTGGTGTGCTGGAGGTGCAGTGACCAGGCTCTTTGTTCCTTCCACAGTCTGAGGGTGCTTAGGGTGGAACCGCTGCAGCTGCAATGGTGGAGGGGCTGTGGGCTGCTTTTGGTTTTCCCTCCTTTGAGAAACGTAGATCTGCCTCTAAGTGTTCAGATAGGGGCACAGAAGTTGTGGTGAAGTCCCAGGTTGGGAGGTCCCACCAAGTGAGGAGAATCAGGAACAGGGACCCATGTGGAAAATAGTCTGGCTGTTTTTCCTTGAGGCCACAGCATTGTACTGGAGATCCTCCCCACTCCCTAATCACCACATACTGTCCAGAACCTGAGGGCAACAGAAGCTAGAGCAGCAAAGCAGCAAAATTGTGGCCTGCCGCTCCTTCTGGGAGCTGCAAACCCGCTACCTGCTAGGGAAGTGCAGACCGGCTACCAGCCCCAGAGCCCAGACAGGGCTGGTATGGCCACGCTAGTGCCCCAGGCCAGTGGGCCTTATCCTGTGAGATACAGTGGAGGTGAGGCCTGCATTTTATCACAGCTCAGTCTTCTGGATTCAGCCCCTTTCCTGGGATCTTATGAAGGAGCTTGACCCCCTCCATTGTCAGAGCTGCAGCTGCTGATGCAGGGATGCCCAAGGATCCAAGGCTCCCAGGACTCCATGTATGTCTGAGCAGCAGCTGTGCCCAGACTCCACATAGCTGTCTGTGTCAGTCTAGAGGCCCCAGTGGGGAGGCTCACAGGGAATCTCCTGAGCCAGGGTTGCAAAGGTCCATGGCAGAAGTATGGATCCCCAGGGACTCTCACTCACCCTTTCCCAGGGTGAGGGTGCCTTCCCTGGCTCTGTGCCACTCCCATGTGGGCAGCCATCCCGTCTTGCCCCTCTCCATTCTCTGTGGGTCCAGTTGTTTTCTTGATGAACCTCAATGTGTCCACCTGGCTGTTTCAGTTGAAGATCCAGTGTTTATTTGCCAATATTTCTTCTCTCCATGAGAGCAGTGCATACTAGCTTCTTCTACTCAGCCGTATTACAAAACTTCGCTCTTCCTCTTTTTAGTTAAGGCTCACTGTTGTGAAGTAGAACTTTTCCTTCATCTTAGAAACTGAAAAGAAACTGCTAGAGACCTATTTTATCAGCCTCCCTGGCAAATAGAAACAAGAGTGTATTTAATTCTCACAGTCAGACATATCTTCCCTGGACTTTAAATCAGAATTGGCGATGCAAAAGAGAATGGAATACACAGAATCAGTGTAAGAGACAAAGAGCAGCAGAACTTGTCTCTATATGAAAGTTCCAGGTGCAGAAATTGCGGAATTTTTGGTGGTAGAATCCAGTATCCCGTGCTGGGATTTTACTGATACACACTGTGATGCCCGTGCCCAGCAGGATTTTTAGTATGTCACCACTAGAACAGTTTGATATAATTGTAATTGTTCTTTATGTCTGTACTTACCAAGTCACATGTTGTGTGTCACACATTATCTTAATTGACTCTGCCTCAAGAATAATAGAGTATATTAACACATGGACATAATTGCATCTAATAATCTATGCAAAGAAAGCAACATTTTCTGTTCTTTCTGCTCTCTTCCTCTTCCTTCTCCTCTCTTATTAAACATTTTAACTGTTAAGATTTAGATGATAAATACAAAATGGTCAATTATGCTTTAGTTAATATCTCATTAAAGTAGGGGTTAAGGATCTAGTTTCAGTTTGGGTTCTATCAATTCCAGAGTTATAAAAAACTTACATTAATTTTAATTCCATTGTGCATTTGATGGTTAAATCCCCTATAATACTTCTGACATGTCATAGTCTGCCCTCTGTGCAAACACCTTAATTACTACACTTACGATTAAAATTTTAGATCAGGAAGTAACCCTAAAGAGCTTTTCCAACACCACCCTTTTGCAAAAGAAGAAAACCAAGGCCGAGAGATAAATGACCAGCTTATGGCTGCATAATCATTAGTGGTTGATCCCTCTCTCTGGGTTCAGTGGTTTATTTCCTGAACCTCTCTGCTTACTCTTGAGGTATGTATAGATGATCCTGATATTAGAACATTTTTCCTTATAATGAGTTCAAATTTATCTTTCTGAAACATTCTTGTTTCATGGATTCCTAAAAATTAGAGACATGAGGGATGATGTTAATCCTTCTTTGAAAGGACCGCTATTAATTCCTTTCTCAGTTTCTGAAAAGTCTACTCCAGAATGAGGATTTTCCTAATTCATTCAACTTGGTCCTCATATTGTCACTCTCTGAGTCACCCTCACCATTCTTGGCAGTCTCCTGGGCACACTTCAATTTATTTTATCAAGTAGTAGCTAGAAATGTTCATAATATTTATGTTGTACTCTCACCAGCTTAGAATTAGTTTCGTTAGTTCCCCTGAATAGTGAAATGTCTGAATCTGACATGACTCATAGTCTTAGAAGGAATCTTGGTATGTTGGAGGTGGTTTGATATACATAATGAAAGGAGAACTGTCTCCAAAGGAGACTAGTGGATGCACCCTGTAAAATACCAATTGTCTGAGGTCTATGAGAAACCCTTTTCTAACAACCTGTGGAACTTAGGGAAGTCATTTAAATCCTTTCAGCCAGTGTCTGAACATATGTAAAATAAGCTATATGACTGAAGTGATCACTAAGGATTTAGCAAATTTGCTCTAGTGGAAAGAACATCAGGGCTTTGATTCTGAGGATCCTATTTATTCATGTCTTAGCTCTGTTATTCACAAACTATGTGAATTTGGGCCAGTAACTCCTGTATCTGTCTGGTTTATTCCTATTTAAAATAGATATGTGGATATGGGAACTGAAACAGAAGAATGCTGTTGTAGTTTTATTGCATCTACTATTACATTTCAACCAGCCAATAGATAACATCTCCTTTAATTGTGCTATGCTGCATCATAAGTCCTACTCAAATATGGTATTTGGAAAATCAGAGATGCCACTTCAGGTAGAAGAACTGAGGTCCTAGTTTTATGAAAAGACATCTTCTTGTTCATATGTATTTTGCTCTTCCTTGGTTTAATTAGTCCTTTATGGGGACTGATGGAGTCACATACTATGTAGCATTTCAGCAAGCTTAGAGATTCCCTTGAGCTGCTGTCATAAAAAGCCAGTGGCCAAGACTTCTCAACATGATCTCTTCCAGTAATGAGTTGTTTCTAACTTTATCCACATCACAGGCACTCAGCCCATTAGCTGGTTTTGAAGAGCAGGTTGGGCTACCAAAGACTATTATATGTGATTATTGATTTTTCTAAAAGCTGCATCTGGGGATTATCAACCCAGCAAGTAGCAAGCATACTAACGGTGGATGTCTTTCTTCAGCTGAATATCAGTATGACCTAGATTTTGGCAGACTCAGTCAGCTGAAAGAGAGTGTTTTTGTATTTTTTAAACAATCCAAAGTAATCTTCTCCCAACTACCTCAAATTAGCTGCTGTGCAGTGGGATGGTCCATGAATTATTTACAAAAAAGCACCTGCTCCCTACTCATCTTTTTTTTCAGCTGTGACTTGTCATGCTCCTTCCTAGAAGTCAGAAGATGAGCAGGTTTAACAACCTTGTGTAATAATGTCCTCCAGGGACTGCCTCATTCCTTTTTCCCTCTGAGAAAATTGACCAGATAGCTAAAGCTTTGTCAAATATTGCCTTACTGACGTCCAGTTGCAAGAAGATCTTTAACGAGGCAGTAGTTTCACTGATGGCTAGTGCACTTATATACTTCTTTGGGAAAAGAAAAAAAACCCAACAATTAAGAAAGAAATCTCTGATGGAGATTAAGCTATGCATGCTAGGCATCAATTCTTCAGTAATCACTATTATTTTAAAATGAGAACTGACATAAATTTAGCAGACTATGTACCTGGCACTGTGCTAGTTCTGCTACATGTTACTCATCCAGTATCCAGTCTCCACAACCCCAACCTCACAACCAAGTACCTTTTATTCCCATTTTAAAGACAGTAGAATCATATCATAGAGGTTATCCAATATTTCATCAGGGCCTGGTATTTTACAAATTGTTTCAAAACAAATGGTCAAGTATAATTATTTTACAGAGTCTATAATGAAAGCTTTAATGTCTCCATTTTAGAAATCAGCAGGCTGGACATGGTGGCTCATGCCTGTAATCCCAGCACTTTGGGAGATCGAGGCAGGTGGATCACCTGAGGTCAGGAGTTTGAGACTAGCCTGGCCAACATGGTGAAACCCCGTTTCTACTAAAAATACTGAAATTATCTGAGTGTGGTGGCACACACTGTAATCCCAGCTACTGGGGAGGCTGAGGCTGAATTGCTTCAACCTGGGAGGCAGAGGCTACAGTGAGCAGAGATTGTACCACTGCACTCCAGCCTGGGCAACAAGAGCAAAACTCCATCTCAGGAAAAAAAATAAAAAATAAAAAATAAAGAAAAAAAATGAACAAACTGAAACTGAGAGAAGTTTGGCTTTAGATAACAAGACTCTGCCTATGTGTCTCTGATTAAATGCTTTAATGACCATTTGTGGAGAACCTTCCATCTATCGCAAATTGTTCTAAGTGCTTTACTTATGGTATTTCATTGCCCCTTCCAACAATTATGCAAAGAAAGTATTCTTATCTCAATGTTTACGGATAAGAATATGGAGTCTTAAAAAGATTAGACATTTTTTCTCAAGGTTATCCAACTAATATAATTGTTGAACTAGGATTCCAATTCAGGTGGTTTGCCTCGATGCATAGTCTTTCTTGAAAACTACTTTGCCTCTCAGTGAAGGTAATCATGCACTCTGGCTTCATCCCTGGCTAAATCCTTTTGAGGTTAATGGCACTTTTCTTTTAGCTGTGTGCCACATTTTCATTCTTCTGAAATACAGAATGAGATAAGAGTAGTATCAACTGCATGGGGCTGTTATGAGAATTAAATGAGTTCATATACCTAAAGCATTTAGAACAGAGCCTGGCACATGGAATTATAGAACGAATGCTAGCTATTGTTTTGCCATTGCTATTGTTACTGTTTTTACTTTTCTTTTCTTTTCTTTTTTTTTTTTTTTGAGATGGAGTCTTGTTCTGTTGCCCAGGCTGGAGTGCTATGATGTAATCTTGGCTCACTGTAACCTCTGCCTCCCAGGTTCAAGCGATTCTCTTGGCTCAACCTCCTGTGTAGCTGGGACTTCAGATGTGTGCCACCATGCCCAGCTAATTTTAGTATTTTTAGTAGAGATCGAGTTTCACCACATTGGCCAAGCTGGTCTCGAACTCTTGACCTCATGATCCACCCACCTTGGCCTCCCAAAGTGCTGGGATTATAGGCGTGAGCCACCGTGCCCGCCTGTTTTTACTTTTCTAAAAGGAACACAGTCTATAATAAAATTTCATTTTCTAAAACCTTTTCATAACTCTGGCAGGATTTTTGGGGAGGTGTACATGTTTCATCTGTGGTATAGAAACAGATTCTCGGGGGAAATGCTGGGAATGCAAAGCACATCATCCCGTTTCCTTCGTGGTATTCCCTAGGTGCTCAAAATATAGGACTTCTCAAGGTGGCCTTGTTATCTGCTACTCTTCTTTTCTGCAGCTCCTTCCTGAGCATTTAGTTGTCACAGCGACACTGACAAGCACTGACAGGCTTGTAGGCTTTCCCCGGGAGTCTCTGTAGCCAGCTTGGCTCTATCATTAACAATCACCATGTGAGTGCTGTGCTGTGGCTCTTGCCTGCTGGTTACAAGTCAGTCAAGTCTGCCTGGCAGCCAGTCGTTCCCTGGGGTCTGAAAACTGACACAACAGAGCAGAATCTTCTCTTTTGCCATAGCCCAATCAAGCCAAAGGCCCTAAATACCAAATTAGGATTCTTCAGGCCTTTAGCAGTAGAACTCATTTTTCTCTGTTCACTCTAGGGCAATGACCTGCCTGCCCCAGTCATCTGCATTATGATAGTTTCACTTATGTGTTAGGGAGATTCTTGTGGGGAGATTCTTTGACTCTTAGCTGAGTCGAACTGAGGGGAAAGAAGGTGAATCTTTTGGTTGGTAATAGTCAAATTGAAATCTCATTTATCCAGGAGGAGCAGGTTTTGCTCTTAAAATCATGAGGTCTCCTGTATAAACCGGTGGCTGTTGATGACCTCAAGAACTTCATGCATTATGACCTGGGCAACATGATGTGTTAAATAATGTAGGTCTAAATAGAAAATGCAACATCTTCACTAGAAATAGTTGGAAAAACTTTCTGTGGCAGTTTAATCCATGCTGAGCAATGGTTCTTTCTATTTGCACCTCACATGGGAAGAGTTTAAGTTTTAGCATAGATCAACCTGAACTTGAACCCCAGTTTTACTACTCACAACACCGTAAACTTAGGTCAGATATTTTGGCCCTGTAAGACTGATTTCTTTTCCCAATATGGATAACTCTCATCTTGAAAGGTAATTTTGAGACGAAAAAGTGGTGATGATTTCAAAAAAGTTAGTAAATACGATATTCTCACATGACTGGCTCAAATCATGCCCCTTCCCCCTCTCATATTATTTCTGATTTCTCTGTTCATATATTTCTTAGAACCTACTGCTGTCTGAAATAATCTTATTGTTGTTTTGCTCATCTTTCTCCTCACTTAGCACCCCTTTTCTCTCCTTTCCTGGTGTTCAGAGCAGCCCCTGGCAAAAATACGCAATAAATTAAAATTGTGAATGGCTAAATGACTATGTTAGCTTTTTATGGTGGCTGTAACAAATTACTGCATACTTAATGGTGTACTACAACACCACAAATTCATTCCCTTAGAGTCCCCCAGGCCAGGAGGCCAAAATCAGTATCGCTAAGACAAAATCAAAGCTTAGGTAGGGCCGTGCTTCCTCAGAGCCTCTAGAATGCTGGCCTTCCTTGGCTTGTGGATACATTATTCTCATCTCTGCCTCCATGATCACAATGCCCCCCCCCCCCGTCTGTGCCAAATCCCTCTCTGCCTCTCACTCATAAAGATACATGCGATTGCATTTTGGGTCCACCCAGTTACTCAAGGATATTCTCCCCATCTCAAGATCCTTAACATAATCGTTTCTGCAAAGTCCTTTTCAGCCATAAAATGACATTCACAGGCTCCAGGCATCAGGATGTAAACATTCAGCCTACTAGACTATTTTGTCTTTTTTACTATTATTTTAATAACACTTTATTCTATCCTTTGAATTCCATATTACCAACTTTCTTGCTATCAGTACTTATCATCTCTCTTCTTCCCTGCTCTCCTTTTTTTCTACCCTGCCCAGCATCTGTCCTTCCCTGTTTTTCTTTCGTTCCTCCTTATTCTTTCTTGGAGGAACCACTGAATGTAAATAATCAATTCAAGGCTTTCAGTATTTTCCCATATGCTATGTAAAATAAAACAAAATGCAACATGTCCAAGCAAAGGCCTCACTAAATTTGCAGAGAGCTATGTGGACCTTATTTTATTTCTTTTGATTTTAGACTATAATTACCATTTGTTTTCAACCTTTAACAGTCCCCCTGTTAATAATGCTCAGTGAATCTGTAAGTAATTATCAAGGACAATCTGTGTTTTGGTGAAGAGGGCCAAAATAATTATAACTAATCTAAGATGGCAATTGCTAGGTAATTATTCAGCTACCACCTGATAATTAACCTGGTTTACCTGTATGACCAACTGGCTAACATTTCAATTAGAACCTGATGTAAGTTACTTAATGTCCTTGAAAGCTACAGAAAAAAAAAAAAATTAAAATCCATCTACTCACAAAAGTCTTTACTAATAATTAATTGATTAATCGTATTTGATTTTACTTATAGGACTCCAAGTCATTCGGATGGTAGGTATGTCAGGTGATTTTAATTTATTTAGCACATTTTTAACCTTAGGTAAACACAACCCAGAAGTGGAATGCAATCACCATTATAAGAGGAAATATAGCAAACTCTGAGCTATCTTTTGCATTCAGAGTATTCAGGCATTTTCCTCTAAGGAAGAATGGCAAGGGACTCCTATAAAGGAACCTGAATGTTCCCAATGTGAGTGTTGACCACAAGTTTGTGTGTCCTCTGGCCAGGGTTTCTGTAAAGGTGGCATTATTAGATAGCAGATAATTGAGACTGCAAAAGTTTCCAAAAAGTAGCTTAGTGTCACTCAACAAAAGTAAGCTGAATCGGATTTGTCTGTCTAAACAAAGGGCTGGAAATGAAAGTGTTCATCAAGCATCTTTCAGGAAAGCACCTCTTACTTCTATTTATTTTTGTCTGTGGGAAAATAGCACTCCAAAAGCAAAACTGAAAAACTGCCGCTCCTTGATGAAATGCCAGGGGCCCTGAAACCGCTCTCCTGCTAATCCAGTGGGCTTATTTCTATCATAAGGAACTTATTTGGGAACAGTAGGCAATGAGAATGGGCAGCATGTAAAATAAACTTTAATTTTACATGGGCTCCTTGAACGCAGAAGAAATGGAGGCTTTGGGTGTGCTGAGACTGAACTCTGGAAAGGATGGGACAACTATATTTTAGCTCGTTCCTGATTATTGCCTTTGATCAAAGGGCGAGAGGAAATGCATGATTAAGGTTATAGAGGGTTCTAAGGAAAATGTGAACTTCAGATTGTTATCCTGGCAGTTCAGGCCAATTTTACCCTTAAATAATACAAATTAAAACTGTTTAATTTCATTTCTCTTTCTGGCCCCACACATGTTTTCTTTGAATAATAGCTAGTGATACGGGAGTGCTGGGAAAGGAAGAGTGTGGTCCCTTTAAATGAAACAGAAGCGTGGACAGGGGAGTGTAGGGTAGAGAGGGCATGGCCCCTAGCTAGGGCTGCACCCCCATGGACCTAGGTGAGGACAGGCGCTCCTGCCTTACTGCCCAAATGTTGCATTTTCCAAGACCACCCAGGCCTGCCACACCCCCATGTTGTGCCTTTGGAAACCCGAGACCCTAGCAGGCACACACAGAAGTAGCTGGATGTCATAAGGAACACATTAACGAAAGAGCATGCCGACAGGCACTCGCAGGCCAGCATGCCATCAACTGACTGAACAATGCAGAGTTTGGCCAGAGCAGTTGAAGAGGAATGGCCGCTGGGTGGCCGGACTCCAGGGGAAAACCATCTCCCTTATGGCTGCCCCATCTGCTGAGGGCTACTTCCACTCAATAAAACCTTGCACTCATTCTCCAAGCCCACATGTGGTCTCATTCTTCTGATACACCAAGGCAAGAAACCTTGGAATACAGAAATCCCTCTGTCCTCCTAATAAGGAAGGGGGTCTAATTGATCTGGTTAACACAAGCTGCGTATAAATGGCAAACTAAAAGAGTACCCTGTAACACCTGCCCTCTGGGACATCAGCTGTAAACACTCACCCCTAGACACTGCCACGGCACTGAAGCCCCACAGCGTGCCTGTCTGTATGCTCCCCTAGAGATCTGAGCATCAGGGCACTGAAGAAGCGAGCCACACCCCATCACACGCCCTGCGAGGGGGACAAGGAAACCTTTTGTTTCACTAGGATGATAAGTGTCTCCTCAACAAAACAAACACCAATAACAAAATGAATAAGACTATAGTTAAACATATCTGGACTCTAGACCCAGAAATCAAGACCAGAAAGATAATTTTGTGCGTATCATACAACATCTCTGAGGCTCAGTTTCCCAAACATGGATTCTACAGGTGGAATATTGAGTTCAAATTCCAGTTCTTCTTACCAACTGTGTGACCTTGTAATTTAACCTTGTGGTATCCTCACTTATAAAATTTAGGTAACAATAGTACTTATCTCACTAGTTACTGTGATAAGTAAATTAGTCAATGTATGGAAAGTTAATACATAGGACCCAGTTAGAAAAGAGTCTCAAAAAGCACTCAGTAAATGTTCACTGTTTTGTTGTTATGATTGTTGTATTATTTTCTCATCTGTCAAAGAAGAAACAACAATTCCTACTTCCCTGAATTGTGACATGTCTAAGTTATTATCAATCCCCATATCTGTCATACAAGGGCTTAATTCATGACATACTATGTTTCCCAACAAATGAGTTCAATTGTCCCTTCCCACTGTATGCACCTTTCTCCTGGCTTTGCACCGTCAGTCAGGAAGTCCATTCCTGAAGACAGTATGACTCATTCTATGCTCAAAAGTATATGTACAGTTATAGTGCTTTTCTAGTTCTCTTCCCCTTTCCTGAAAGAGTTTTTCCATATAAGCTTACCAGAAAAGGTAGCTGAACACAGTGATTTGGGCTACCTTAGTGTTCCTGAGGCCATAAGATCTTATGTTCTGGCAGCAGTGTCTACCTTTTTAGTTGAGATTGAAGAGAGAGAGAAGTTGAACATAGATTCTCAGTTCCTCTTCTCAAAAGCCGTAACTCCAGTTCTACACCGCATTCCACACTGCAACTCCCATTTGCCCTCCAAAAAGAGTTACTGATGGACTGGAAAAGCAGATTGGAAAAAATAAAAAGAAAAAAGAAAGAGGTGATCCATCCCTCTCTGTTTGCTATGGTTCAAAAAGCATGATTGACTTCCCCAGCCCTCAGGACTAGTTTTGAAAGAGGCATTAAAGAGTTGTGGAGACCAGGAAGAGATTCTAAGTCTGTCTGGGAGAGTAAGAAAAGAGATGATGTTTGAACTAGTCTTGGATAAATCCAAGTTTAGAAGAGTGGGGTATATAATAATTTGGTGGTGAGAATAACATCTTCAAACCATGGAAGGTACAATGATGCCTTTCTTTATTCCATCTTGATCTTGGAGAACTTATTGTTACGATATTTTTTAATGAAGTGGGAAAGAAGGAGGAAATGGACAGATGTTCCCAGAAGGAAGTCCTTTTGGCTTTTACAAATGCCATTGGGTTACATAGATTCCTTGGAATACAATTTATACACAGCCCCACTCTTAAGGCACTTGCATCTAAAACGGAGTACAAATAGATAAAAAAAAAGAAGAGTCATGGGTGATGAGAGTTAAAGTAAATAAAATACAGCCTAACAGGAGGACAAATCTAGCTTAAAAGTCAGACAAAGCCTTTTTGAAACAATCTGTTGAAGTTGAGACTTAAAGAAAAACAAGAAGTAAAGAAAACCTTGGTCTCCTATTGATCAGCTTGAAAGATACTTATATGTACTTAGTTAAAACTTAGACATTATGAATTAGTATATGAATGTATATATATATATATATATATATACACACACACACACAAATAAGTTTTAAAATTAGATTTAGATAAACTGAATTCCCACTTGAATTAAATTCAATTCTGGTGAGAACATACTCTAAAAATTTAGCATTCTTTAAAAGCTAAAAGTGAACCTTACATGACGCTGAAATCACCAAAATACAAAGTTCCCAACGATTTCTCCAATATTAAATTCTATAATTCCTTAATTAGTACATAAAATGTAATAATTATTTATGTGCATTTATGTATGATTTTATAAGAAGCACCTCTAATCTTTTTGCTCAATTATTTCTAGAAATCCTCTTACCATCAGTACATACAAACTCCTGCTAAGTTTTAGGGACTAACCAACAACTGTTCACTTAAACAAATAGAGATAGTATAGTAAATTCACTCAGCATATCACTCTAGGGTAAGGCTGCATTGGTTTGGATCCGGGATCAGACACATTTTTATAAGGTCTTTAAGCCTCCATTACCTCATGTATATAAAGAAAACAGACATATAGACAACAGTAAGATAATTCATATAGAATTCTTAATCTAGTGCTTGGCATATAGTTAGCAATTATGACTTAATATCCACACCGACTCTGAACTAAGCATATCTCTCCACTCCAGATGAGAAAACTGAGTGCCGTAAGTTCAAGGTAAGCAACTTGTCCAAAGACAAGGAATTAAATAAGTTGGATACAAAATCAGGTCTTTTGGGTCCAGATAATTGGTACTTCCATAGAAAAATAGTTCTGCCTATCACAGAGTTATGGTGGTGTCTGATAAGCTCAGGGGCATAGGCATCCCCAGCATGGTTCCCACTGCATGCTCCTCACTCGGCAGCAGTATACTGAATTGGAGATAAAGAAGAAGAACCTGTTTACTTGCCTTGCAACAATAAAAACCCAACCAAGTTCTCAGCTACCACATCGTGACACAATAGTATGGCTTGATCTACTGTGAGGTAGATCCAAATAATTTGTTACAGCGAATAACCAGAATGGGAAAGTTTGTGAATATCCTGCATTATTTTAAAGAAAGCAGATTCAAGGTTATCTCTATAATAACCTTTCTTTCCCTCATTTACATTCAGATACACTTTCTTGAGTGGTTGGAGAAGTGGTGTTTGAGCTAATTCGGGAAATTGCAAATGAGTGCCATACATGCAAATGTCATCTGTCAGGTGTGTCTGATGAGAAAAAAAAAATAAGTGCAGCTGCTTTAAATAGTGGTGAGAGTACAGCCAATCTCTTAGCAGCTAGGCTATTGCCCATGAAATACTTCTGAGGACTTTTATTTGCTCTTTAGGATTAGTGCCCCCTCCTTTTTTTAATAGTTGCTGGGTTAATACAAATCCTCAGGAAAGCCATGGCCCAGGGCTGCTTACTCCGATCAGGCTGCTGCTGCATCCTAGCAGAACATTGTCCCTGTCAAGGTTCACCTAGGTGGGCACTCCCCCAGGACTGGTAATCCTGACTCCCCTTAGCTCTCCTGCATGCCCGTCCTGCAATGGCAGAAGCCTCTGGAAAAACAGTGGTGGGGAGAAAGGGAGGAAAACAGAGTGTTATGCAATATGCACCAACTCAACTCCTTGAAATCCTGCTCACAGGTTTCCAGGAGATTGAAGTGACAGCAGGAGGCTGCTCTGACATGTCTCTGGGAGGTGCCTTGATGGTGACTGACAGCTTGTTACGCAGAGGTCTAACTGAACCCAACGGCCTCATAAATGAATGCCAAGTGCTCTAAGCCAAAGAGAAAGAAAATGACTGTTGGGCTTACTGTCTGCATTTCCCCAACAGAGGCATACAAATTACCATTTTGCTCGGGCACTTCTTGCCAATGGGTTTCCTGGGTTTTGCTGTTTTTATAATTAATTACTGACCCTGGAGTGTGTGTCATCTACTATCCAAGGTTTCCAGCAAAAGGCAGATTATGCTACATATGGCAATAGGGCATTGACTGCAGCTGCTTTAAAGAACTATGAACAACAAATAACCAGATGAAGAAGGCATTCCAGCTTCGGGAACCAGAGCCTTCCTGCAGAGGGAGCTGTTAGAAATTAGAAGATTGCAGGAAAATGGGAGCAATTTTTTCCTTTCTGACAAAAAGCTATTCAACCTTTATTAAATAATCATTATAATTGTGTTAAGTGCTTTACATACATTATTTCCTTCCTATCACAAAACTGGAAACTGATAATCCCCACTTTACAGATGAAGAAACTCAGACATAGCTTAGATACCCAAGGACACGTATTCAAGAATAGTGAGTATTGGGGTAGGGACTTGATCTCACATCTGAGTTCCAAAATTGTGCACTTTGTGCTATAATGAATTGACAGTATTTCTAAAGTACCTTCTCTGGACTGAGGATTCTGAGAATTGTGTTAACAGGGACTCCAATGATCAAGTCAGTATTAACAATTGTAATGAGGAGGATGAGTATAATGATAATGACAATGATAATAGCATAATGTTTTGAGACAGCAACTCATGTTTGTTTGTTTTTCTCTTCCTGAATTTCTCTTTCTGTAACCTCTATTCCAGCAGAGAGTACCTCCTGTAGTTTTTTCCTTGGTCAAGGAGGCTGCAGTGCTGAAAGCAGAAAAATTTGCATTTGATTTTTAAAAGCCAAGTAACAGAGAGATGGGAGGATTCAGGATATAGACAGAATGTTTTAGACAGAAATGGGGAGAAAGAAATTACTCCCTGATATGAGAAAGGAGAAAAGAGTGTCACTGCTTTAGGATGGTGTCATGGTAGTGGGAGTAGAATTGAGTGTTATTGGAACCCAGAGCAGAAATGGCCACTTGGAGCATTTATGTGGCAGGAAAATATCACCCTTTAAAAGAACTCCATGCACTCAAGAGTGACACGGACATTGTAGAGAGTACACTAAAGAGGCATAAAAATGGCATAGTGGATATCTCACTTTAAAATTTTTCATTTTAAGTACATGTGCAGGATTGTTATATAGGTAAACATGTGTCACAGAGATCCGTTGTCCAGATTACTTTGTCACCCAGGTGTTAATCCTAGTAGCATAGTTATTTTTCCTGATCATCTCCCTCCCCACACCCTTCACTCTCAGATGAACCCGCAGTGTCTGTTGTTCCCCTCCATGTGTCCATGTGTTCTCATCATTTAACTCCCACTTATAAGTGAGAACATGTGGTACTTGGTTTCGTATTCGCGCATTACTATAGTTTGCCAAAGATTATGGTTTCTAGCTTCATGCATGTTCCTACAAGGGACATGATCTCATTCTTTTTTATGACTGCATAGTAATACATGATGTATATGTATCCCATTTTCTTTATCCTGTCTACCATTGATGGTCATTTGGGTTGATTCCATGTTTTTGCAATTGTGAATAGTGCTGCAATTAACGTAAGTGTGCATGTGTCTTTATAATAGAATGATATATATTCCTCTGGGTATATACCAGTAGTGGGATTGCTGGTTCAAATGGTAGTTCTGTTTTTTAGTCTTTGAGGAATTGCCACACTGCTTTCCATGATGGTTGAATTAATGTATCCTCCCACCAACAGTGTATAAGTGTTCCCTTGGCTCTGCAACCTCAACCAGCATCTGTCATTTTTTTTTTTTTACTTTTTAGTAATAGCCATTCTGATTGGTGTGAGATGGTATCTCATTGTGGTTTTCATTTGCATTTATCTCGTAATCAGTGCTGTTGAACTTTTTTCATATACTTGTTGGCTGAACGTTATGTTTCTTTTAAAAAGTTTCCGTTTATGTCTTTTGTCCACTTTTTAATGGGGTTGGTTTTTTTTTTTTTTTTTTTTTGCTTGAAAATTTGAGTTCCTTCCAGAATCTGAATATTAGACCTTTGTCAGATGCATAGTTTGAAAATGTTTTCTAACATTCTGTAGGTTGTATACTTACTCTGTTGATTGCTTCTCTTGCTGTGCAGATGTTCTTTATAGCTTAATGGTATTGCCTAGTTTACCTTCTAGGATTTTTAGTGTTACGTTTTATATTTAAGGCTTTAATTTTTCTTGAGTTGATTTTTGTATATGATATAAAGAAGGGATCTAGTTTTAATCTTCTGCATATGACTAGCCAGTTATCCCAGTACCATTTATTGAATAGGGGGTCCTTTTCCCATTGCTTGTTTATGTCAGCTTTGTCAAAGATCAGATGGTTGTAGGTGTGTGGCCTTATTTCTGGGCTCTCTATTCTGTTCCATTGGTCTACATGTCTGTTTTTGTACCAGTACCATGCTGTTTTGGTTACTGCAGCCCTGTAGTACAGTTTGAAGTCGGGTATTGTTCTTTTTTCTTATTACTGTCTTTGAGATTTGGGCTCTTTTTTTGTTCCATATGAATTTTAAAGTAGTTCTTTTCTAGTTCTATGAAGAATGTCATTGGTAGTTCGATAGGAACAGCTTTGAATCTGTAAATTGCTTTGACCAGTATGGTCACTTTTAACAATACTGATTGTTTCTCTTAATGAACATGCAATGTTACTCCATTTCTTTGTGTAGTCTCTGATTTCTTTGAACAACGTTCTGTAGTTCTCATTGTGGAGATGTTTCACCTCTTTGGTTAGCTGCATTCCTAAGTATTTTATTTTATTTTTTTTGTGGTAATTGTGCATGGGATTGTATTCCTGAGTTGGCTCTTGGCTTGACTGTTGTTGGTGTCTAGGAATGCTACTGATTTTTGTACATTGATTTTGTATCCTGAGACTTTGCTGAAGTTGTTTATAAGCTTAAGAGGCTTTGGAGCTGAGTCTATA
The DNA here is from genome assembly GCF_001698545.2 of Rhinopithecus bieti. Taxonomy (NCBI): domain Eukaryota; kingdom Metazoa; phylum Chordata; class Mammalia; order Primates; family Cercopithecidae; genus Rhinopithecus; species Rhinopithecus bieti. The sequence goes on from NW_016803198.1 coordinate 90,721, forward strand.
GGGTTTTCTAGATAAAGGATCATGTTGTCTGCAAACAGCAACTATCTGACTTCCTCTCTACCTATTTGGATGTCCTTTATTTCTTTCTCTTGCTTGATTACTTTGGCCAGGACTTCCAGTACTATATCGAATAATAGTAGTGAGAGAAGGAATCCTTGTCTTGTGCCATTTTTTAAGGGGAATGTTTGCAGCTTTTTCCCAGTGTGATGTGGGCTGTGGGTTTGTTATGCATGGCTACTATTCTGAGGTTTGTTCCTTCAATACCTAGTTTATCGAGAGTTTTTAACATGAAGGATGTTGAATTTCATCGAAAGCCTTTTCAGAGTCTATTGAGATAATTGTAGTTTTTGTCTTTAGTTATGTGTATGTGATGAATCACATTTATTGATTTATACATGCTAAACCAACCTTGCAGCCCAGGGATAAAGCCTACTTGATTGTGATGGATAAGCTTTTCGACGTGTTGCTAGGCTTGGTTTACCAGTATTTTGTTGAAGATTTTTGCACTGGTGTTCACCAAGGATATCGGCCTGAAGTTTTCTTTTCTTGTTGTGTCTCTGCCAGGTTTTGGTATTAGGATGATGTCGGTCTCATAGAATGAGTTAGAGAGGAGTTCTTCTGCTTCAATTTTTTGGAATAGTTTTAGAAGGAGTGGTACCAACACTTCTTTGTACATCTGGTGGAATTCAGGTGGAATTCAGCTATGAATCAGTCTGCTTCAGAGCTTTTTTAAGTTGGTAGGCTTTTTATTATGGATTCAATTTTGGAGCTTGTTATTGGTCTGTTCAGGGATTCAGTTTCTTCCCATATCAGTTTGGCAGGGTGTATGTATGCAGGAATTTATACATTTTTTTAGATTTTCTAGTTTGTGTGCATAAAGGTGTTCATAATGTTCTCTGATGGTTATTTGTATTTCTGTGGGGTCAGCAGTAATATCCCTTTTGCTGTTTCTAATTATGTTTATTTGCAGCTTCTCTCTTTTCTTCTTTTTTATTAGTCTAGCTAGTGGAATATTCATTTTATCACTTTTTTCAAAAAACCAACTGCTGGATTTGTTGACCTTTTGAATGGTTTTTAGCATCTAATCTCCTTCAGTTTAACTCTGATTTTTGTTGTTTCTTCTCTTTTGTTAGCTTTGCAGTTGGTTTGCCCATGGTTCTCTAGTTCTTATATTTGTGAGGTTAAGTTGTTAAACTGAGCTTTTTCTAATTTTTTGATGAGGGCATTTAGTGCTATAAATTTCTCTTTTAACACTGCCTTAGCTGTGTCTCAGAGATTCTGGTATGTTTTATCTTTGTTCTCATTAGTTACAAATAATTTCTTGATTTCTGTCTTAATTTTATTATTTACCCATAAGTCATTCAGGAACATGTTATTAATTTTCCATGAAATTATATGGTCTTGAGTAAATTTTAATAGTGCATACCTCAATGGCAAATGAATAATCAGTGACCTGGGACCAGGCAGGAGAACTCCCTGAGCCATCCCAATTACTTGTTAGCAATTATTGTTTGGAGCTATGTCACAACAGTGGGAGAAGATCACGAATAATAAGATATCCTCAGTTCTGCAGGTAAGGTCTAGAAAATAAATTCTATTAAAATACTTTCAGGTTACAAAAGAAAGAAAATTTTGAAGAGAAAATAATATGAATTTGTATTTCTTGCACATCCGAGTGTGTAGACTGATTCATACTTGTTTAAAAATATAATGATCACAAAATAACAACATTATTGAACCCTTGTAAATGCATGCCAGTCTCAGAATCTTATGCTAAATACATTAAAAGCATTTCTTTATTTACTTCTCACAAATCTATAGAATAGATACTTTTATTAACTCCATCTTATGAAACAGGAAGATAAAGCTTAGTAATTTCTCTAAGGTTATAATTATGCCACATGCCTTTACAGAGCCAATGTTTGTCACTTGCCCTGGCCTAGTAATTTTCTTTCTTGGCTAATTCTTTTAATATAAGACAATATCATCTTTACCCTCACAGTTTTCTTTATTGTCTTCACTAAAAATATGTGAAGCTGTTTATTATGTGAGCCTGGGTAGTACTCAGTGAGATAGAGACAAATGTCCTGAAAAAAATCAAAGTGGAATGCCAAATGGGGCAAAATCAGCATTGAACTCTAGAGAAGTTCAGGTATAGATTTAATGAAGGGAAAAGAAGTTTAAATTTACTTCATATTTAATTTTTAGCCTAATTCATTAAAAAAAAAACAAGATTCTATAGATATAAATATAATAAGTAGGGTAGACCAGGTTCTTTTTAGCAAGTAATCTTTCTTTCTTTCTTTCTTTCTTTCTTTCTGTCTGTCTGTCTGTCTGTCTGTCTTTCTTTCTTTCTTTCTTTCTTTCTTTCTTTCTTTCTTTCTTTCTTTCTTTCTCTTTTCTTTCTCTTTTCTTTCTTTCTCTCTTTCTCTCTGTCTCTCTGTCTCTCTCTCTCTCTCCCTCTCTCTCTCTTTCTCTCTTCTCTGTCTCTTCTCTCTCTCCCCCATCTTTTTGAGAGGAGTACATTTTCCTATCCCATTAGTCTATTGATGCTGGGCTTGGTTATGTGATCTTCTTTGTTCAATGTGATATGAGCAGGTGTGCCGCAAGCTTGATTGAGTCTGCTATCTTGGGTATCAGTGACCTTCCATGAGAAGAAATCCAACTCCCACCCCCGCTCCATGGGTAACCACTACTCCTTCAATCTCAGCCTAGAATTACCAAAAGCAGAATAAACCAATCTCCAGCTGTAAACCAAGGCCGGATAAATTCCCAGCCTAAAAGCAATGCTACCCAAGATGACAGACATATAAACAAGAAATAAATGCTTATTCTTGTATATTATTGAGATTTTGAGTTTCTTTTCTACACACAAAAGATAGTGATACAGAGGGGGCGGAGCAAGATGGCCGAATAGGAACAGCTCCAGTCTCCAACTCCCAGCGCGAGTGACACAGAAGACCGTGATTTCTGCATTTGCAACTGAGGTACTGGGGTCATCTCACTGGGGAGTGCCGGACAATCGGTGCTGGTCAGCTGCTGCAGCCTGACCAGCGAGAGCTGAAGCAGGGCGAGGCATCGCCTCACCTGGAAGTGCAAGGGGGAAGGGAATCCGTTTTCCTAGCCAGGGGAACTGAGACACACAACACCTGGAAAATCGGGTAACTCCCACCCCAATAC
>NW_016803198.1:98603-117409 GCF_001698545.2 Rhinopithecus bieti
CCTCTTATGGGGAGGGGGGAGGAGGGAGGGAGTGCATTGGGGAGTTATACGTGATATAAATGATGAATTGATGGGTGCTGACGATTTGATGGGTGCAGCACACCAACATGGCATAAGTTTACATATGTAACAAACCTGCACGTTATGCACATGTACCCTAGAACTTAAAATATAATAAAAAAAAAAATTAAAAAAAAAAAAAGATAGTGATACAACAATCAATATAAAGGATCACCCAGTTAATCATCTGTTCACCTTTACTTTAACTCTCAGGAATCAAAGTTTGGTGGAATGAATTATGAGGGCTAAATCCTCCAATATGCTTTTATAGTTACTTATTTTTTGTGATATGTATATAGCTCAGGAACTAGAAGATAGGAAATAAATTTTGGAACATGAAAAGCTCTGTCTTTCTAAGTAACATTCCATAGAAAGAAACCAATGATGTCTCCACCAAGCAATAATTGTGAGCATTAATTTCATCTACTAGGTAGACAGAACACGAAGAAGTCAGAGAAAAGTGTTATCATAAAGACTTGTAGTATAAAAGATTAAGACACTCTTTAAGATCCCATTTCTTCATCCCCAAAATAGAAATAATCACATTATCTACTTTATAGGAGAGATTTTTAAATTTAGTTCATAAGTATATATTAAACACTGATATTTATTTTCTGGCCAGTTTCTGTGAAGCATGTTGAGGATACCACGGTGGAAACAAAAGAGAAACGTTTTTCATCTCATGGACCATATTGTCTGGCCACCTTAACAGTATTTATAAGACCAAATATTCACAATAATTAAATACATGCATAACTAAAAATTTCAAAAGTGTTTTAGAAATTTAAAAAACAGTACATATAATGTGTTTATCTCAGTGTTAAATTATTAAGATTATTACTTATCAATTATCAACAAAAGAGGTTAAGGTGACATGGCAGTTATGATCATGAGGGTGAAAGTTCTCAGATTTTTCAGTACAAGTTCTCCTGGGGCTTGGGTTTTTCTCTTTGTCTTTTCATTCTCTATCTCTTTTTCTCTCCCTGCTCTGTCTCTCTCTTCAACACACACATGCTGTCTCTCTCTCTCTCTCTCTCTCTGTTTGCATAAATATAAGCATTGGCCACACTCAACAGGTTTCTAAAGTGATGGTAAGCTAATAATAAGTACACGGTCCTACGTGATCTTAAAAATCAGGTATGTCTTTCCTAATGTCTCACTAAAAGCTCCTGTACCAGGCAAAATGATGGTCTTCAGGAAAGAAGGCGTCTGTATAAGAACATCCAGCCTGCTTTTACATTTTGGGCTTAGGAATCGGTAAGAAAGGGGGCAGTATGGGAGCAGCATATTGTCCACAACGTCTCTAAAATTTCCCTGCCATTTGTATTTAATGAAACCTAGTGGGTTTCCAGCAGATGCTTCCAACAGTCTCTTGTAATATGGATTATACTGAACTATCTTGGTCTGATAATTTAATATATTATAATGGGGGGCATTTCAAAAGAGTAATGGAATGCTTAGATTTTAAGGCCCTGTGTCTAACCTCACTTTTTATTCATAGGTTACTCTCTCTGGTTAAATCACTTAATATTGCTAGATTTTGTTTTGCTCACCTGTAGTCTAACAATGTTGAAGGCTGAATAAACAGGTATTGTCTATGTCCAACCACCTACGATTATATGATTATTTTAATAACTTCTGAAATCTCTCTCTATACATATATATACACACACACATACATACATACACACATGTGTATGTATGTATGTGTGTGTGTGTGTCTGTATCTATCTATCTATTTAAAGATAGGCAGGGACCCCAAAACTCACATATTATGCTTTTCCAATGGATTTTGCCATGAAAGCTTTGCTTTACATGATGACATGATATTAAAATTTCTCAAAGGGTAAAGCTTTGAGTTCAACCTTCTATTTTAAATCTAAGACTACACATACAGACACTACAGAAAATACATTTCTGCAGTAGCTGAACTTCCAAGTCTAAAATCAATGAGGCAAAGCTGCTTTATTGAGTTAGTCCAATAATACCTATCTGCTTTTAAAGGGGCCTTTGTCTAATGATAGTCAGAATTGCAGAGCCAAGAAGAATAATATACTTCATCAGATCTAAACCATTATTTTGCAAATGAGAACATTTTTATCTCATGTTATCCTTATGCCAGCTTGGATTTGGTTTAACCTAAGATCATCTCACTGTATTCCTGTCACTATTATTATAGGATGTAGGGAACGACCATATATTGACCACATACTATGTTAAACACTGTCATAGACAATTGCACACCATTACCTTTGTACCTCCCAGTTTCAAAGCAAGGTAGTTATTAATATCACCTTTTACAGATAAGGGAATCAAAGCCTAGAGTTTACATAAGTTAGACAAGCACTGTTAGTGGCAGAATTGGGGTTTGAAACCATCCTTGTTTATTTGAACTCCAAACTCAAGGCTCTTTCCACAATGCTAGTTCTTACCCTAGGGCCTATACATTGGCATAAAAGGGTCTAAAACCTCCTGGAATTGCTTGTAAAGTTTTGTGTGTGGGCATGCGTGCACACATACACACACACACACACACACACACACACACACACACACACATATATTATTTCCTGTTTGGAGATAAGTTTTAACTTTGATTAAATTTTCAAAGGGAGACACGATCCTCAAAATATTGAAGACCCCCAAAAGTCTATTCATTATTTAAAATTTATATCATTATTTTAAATCTACCTTATTGCAAAATTTATTTGGGAAAATTTACTACATGCGTCAGTTAGCCCAGGCTGGATGTCATCCACCACATCTCAGTGGGTAAAAATGCCAAAGGTCCATTTCACACCCAGACTCCATGACCATGTGAGGAAGTTACGGTGGTACCTTCTGGATGGCCCATATTCAGTGAGCTGAGATGATGGAGTCTCCTCTATCTGGAATGTCACAGGCCATCTCAAAGGCAGAGAAATTGGAGAATCAGTGGCTGGCTCTTACACGTACCTGTAATATCTGTTCATGTTTAGTTAGCCAAAGTTAGCAACCTAATGGCCACACCTAATGGCAAGTGGTGAGAAGCATCATCTTTCAGGATGCCTAAAGCAGAAGAGCAAACATTTTTCATAAAAGGCTAAGAAGTAGAGAAATTTTCAGCTTTGTGGGCCATTCTGTCACAACTGCTCAGTCCTACTGTTGTAGCGTGAAAACGGCTATAGAAAATAAGGAAATGAGCATGGCTGTGTATCATTTGGTCCTGAGGGCTGAAGTTTATGAATTCCTCACCTATATGATCAACATGCATTCGTTGCTTAGCAACAGCAAAGCTTTTTTGTGAGTTAATTTCAAAGACAAATTTGTCCATTGGCTACTCAAAATATAACTTTAGTGATGAAGTGAACATTTTCAACAAAATTCCTATAACCTATGTATAATTGTATTCTAAAAAGCTGTAACACTATTTCTAAATGAAAGCTAAGGCATATTACAATTCTACAAGGTGAAAAAAAGTGCTTAAATTTAAACCTCTCTCATAGCATGATTCTGTCTATGAAAATATTTGAAATAAATGAAAGATTTATAGATTATCCTTCAAAGTAATCAATCATAGATTAAGTATTATTCTCATGCACTTTACTCTGAGTTTTTTCTTTTTTCTTTTTTTTTTTTTTTTTGAGACGAGTCTTGCTCTGTCGCCCAGGCTGGCAGATGCACCGTGGCCGGCATCTCACTCAAACGGCAAGCTTTTCTCTTTCGGGCGGGGCCGGGGGACTCCGGGTTCAGGCCCATTCTCCTGCCCCTCAGCTCCTGCAGCTAGCCTGGAACTAGCAGGGCGGGGGCACCGCCCACTCACCCGGCTGTTTTTTTTTTTTTTTTTTTTTTTTTTGTTTTTTTAGTGAGACTGGTTTCACTGTTAGCCCAGGCATGGTCTCCATCTCCTGACCTCGTGATCCGGGCCCCATTCTCGCTCCCCTCCCAAAGTTCTGGGATTGTACAGGCTTGAGGCCACCGCACCCGCCAAGTTTTTGTTTTCTTTTTTAATTGAGCTAGCTTGATACCTTGTCAGATTCTGAATACAGATATTCCATGTATCACAGTAACATAGACTTAAAAAATTGAGATTTCCTGAGAAAAGTGAGCCAACCTGCCTTGAAGAAAATGAAAGAAACTAACCAAGATGCTTTTCTTATCTTTATCACCTATTGCAGATGGGGGAACAGGAGCTGAAAGTGACCAAAATGACTCAAATATTAGTTGGAAAAAGTGTTGAGACTAGAACCTGGGTCGTCTTCTTCCCAGGTTGTGGTCTTTTCTACTCAGGCCATGAACTTTTTACTCATAGGACTGCATGTAGTAGAGTAAAACAGCAGTGTTTAAGAGCTGGACCTCTGGAAGAAAGCCATACTGTCATGCTTTGTTTTATTTTAAATCCCCACTTGCCCCATAAGCTTGGGCAAGTTATTACACTTTTACAAGTCCCAGTTTCCTCATTTAGAAAATTACAATACTAGGACCTTTTGCATATGATTGTTCATAGAATTTAATATTACAGGCTTGTAAAATGCTTAGCACAATTTCTTGCATATAGTAACTGCTCAACAAAGTATAGCTATCATTTTTACTCTAATTATTAACTTTATTATATTCAGCCTTATACAATAGCATGCATTTTACCTGTTAGGATGGTTATTAGTTTAATACAAATATATTTCCTTGAATATATGGAGACATTGGAACACTTCTACACTGTTGGTGGGAATGCAAAGTGGTGCATCCATTATGGAGGTTCTTCAAAAAATTAAAAATAGAACCACCATATGATCCAGCAAGCCCACTTTTGGGTATTCATCCAAAAGGATTGATTCAGGACCTTGAAGAGATAAATACACTATTATGTCCACTGCAGCATTATTCACAGCAGCAAAGATATGGAAACAACCAAAACGTGCATCAACAGATAAATAGTAAGGAAAACGTGTTATACACATACAATGGAATACTACTCAGCCTTCAAAAAGGAAGAAATCTCACCATTTGCAACAACATGTATACAGCCGGAGGACGTAATTTTAAGTAAAATAAGCAGGTTACATGTGGACAAATACTAGATGATTCCAGTTACATAAAGTATCTAAAACAGTCAGATTCATAGAAGCAGAGAATAGAATGGTGGCTGCCGGAGGTTCAGAGTAGAGATGTTGCTCAATGGGTATAATGTTTCAATTTCACAAGATAAAAAATTCTGGATATTTGCTGTACATCATAGTGCTTACATTATGGTACTGTGCACACAAAAAATTTTAAGAGGACAGACCTCATGTTAAAGGTTCTCACCACAAAACCAAAACAAGACCAAGGAGAAAACAAAACAAATAAAGCAAACATAAAGGAGTTACCTGGTATAATGTTGACATGACATAGCTGAATTTCTATCCTGTCCTAACCCTGCTTATTTTTATTTTTTTATTTTTATTTTATTTATTTATTATTTATTTATTGAGACCAAGTGTCGCTCTGTCGCCCAGGCTGGAGTTCGGTGGCGCGATCTCGGCTCACTGCAAGCTCCGCCTCCCAGGTTCATGCCATTCTCCTGCCTCAGCCTCCCGAGTAGCTGGGACTGCAGGTGCCCGCCATCACGCCCAACTAATCTTTTGTATTTTTAGTAGAGATGGAGTTTCACCGTGTTAGCCAGGATGGTCTCGATCTCCTGACCTCCTGATCCACCCACCTCAGCCATTACAGGCGTGAGCCACCACGCCCGGCCACCCTGCTTATTTTTAAAAACCAGGGCACTGGTAATAAAAAGTTACCTTAGGAACCAGACCAGCTGAGACTGGTTAGAACCAAGAAAGCCGACCAAATGACTTCAAAAAGACCTCTGGCTTCATATAATCTCATTTTCATGCTAAATGAGACTCCCACCATTGCCATCATGTTGATAATCACCATGACAAGGACCAGAAGAAGTCATTAAAGACCAAAAAGGAAAGCAGTACTCTGGTTCCAGAAAGCTCACCTCCCATTGCCAGAAAAGGCATGAGTATTCCTCCCCTCACTTTAATGTCCAGCCCCTTTATTAAAGAGAGCCTGTATTTTAATTCCCTCACCCCTCACCTGTTGAGAAGTTGATTTATAAGCCACGCTTTCACCTCTCAATTCTGTGACCATCAAACAAAGCCTGTATTGCTTGACACTCACTTTCGGTTTCATGTATTGGCTCCTTGATGCTGAACAGGGAAAGACCCCATCTTTTGGGGACCAGCTTTATCAGTAACAAAGGGACACAAGGAAACTTTCTAAAGCAATGGATATATTTATTAACTTGATTGTGGTGATATTATTGAGTATATGCTTATGTCAAACTTATCAAAATGTATGTATTAAATGCGAAGCTTTCATCGTATATAGACTATAGTAAAGCTGTTTGAAAATAGCGTTTGTTCGATTATGATCTGTTTGATTACAATTTGTTCGCAAACTCTCTGCACCTCACTTGTGGAAATTGACTACCCTTCACATAAACAAGATCCATTTGTGTGTTAAGTATACACACTCTTTGCTGCCTGGATTTTGAGGTAAAATATTTTTTAATGAAATAGTGAATATTCCTCTTTAAAGGCACTTTATCTCTGGCCAGAGATGGCAGAGCAGCCCAAAGCATTGTGTCGCAGCACTTTTATGAATAAATGGGTAACATTAACATGAGTGTGAATTTTTAAGTTTCTCAGCTCAGCATGTATGACCCGCTTAAAATCTCTCTGAGAAAACACAGCTCTGCACTGACATGCACACAAGCTCATGTGCATACACAGAGCACTGAGGTCAGAGAAATGATTCTGAATCCTGAAGTCTACTCAAATGCACAGTGGCACAGCCTTGACTTAGCTTAAACATCTGAAGAGCAGTTAATGGACACTGTTCACTTCATGGCTACCCAGGAAGTTAGAAGAGCCTTGCATTTATTATACCTTGTTCTTGAGTTTTTGTGAGTGTTTATGTAAATGTTAAATGAAGACGATTGTGGAAAAGAGATGAAGTGCTCCAATGTTGCACACAGAAATGTATGATCACATTTTTCTCTGTCCTAACAATGGTTTAATTACTTTCCAAGTACAGAATGTAATCAGACACACAAAGCAAACTTTAAATGGTGTCTTTGCCAAACACCATTGTGTTTGGTGAAAGCCATCTTCCTCCTTCTCTTCCTTGTTTCCTTCCTTCCTCCCTTTATTTTAGAAAAATAGGATGCGGAGATTTAAATTATTTCCAAGCCCTCCATAGTATTACCTCCACCTACTTTTTACAGTTATTGCCCATTGCTCCTCCTTGTGAAGCTTTCTGTCTTACAACTCTGAACCATTTCTTGTTCCTTTATTTTGTTGCTTACGTCTCCTCATTCTCATCATATATTACTCCCTTCTTTGACCCCTATCACCACCTGAATAGATCCTATACACATTTAACTGGGGTTAGAATGAAATAAATAGTCACTGAGCAATTACAAAACTAGACATACAGGGGGTGAATAAATCAGATGTTTTACTCTTTTTTTTTTTTTTACAATATGTATAAAGTATTTAATAGTTGTTGGAGGATATAAAATAATAGTCTCAAAAAGTTCAACACTTACATTTAGAAAGTAGAACCTTTGATTTAAACTTAAATTTTAGGGAGTCACTGTTTTTAAGGAGTAGAGGAGGAGTCAATTGGGACAAAGAGAAATATTTTCTTAAGTCACACTTCAAACTGCCCTAAACCCACTGCTTCAAGGGCCTCTTTCCTAAGTTTGTTATCCTCAGAGGACTCCATTACTGATGTGTTCATCTGGACTCAAGGAGTGACCAGGAGCCTGCTGTTTACAGAAAGCATGAATGGAGCTTAATAGGAAGGCGGGCTGTCCACATGAGGCAGGGTGTAATCAGGTGTAGGAAGAAAGGCAGCATGAGGCTCTAGGAGTCAATGTTTCTAAATTAAATTCTGGCTTTCCACGTTGTGATGAAAATGTCGTCCTGTATTCTTGCCCCAGGCCTGCAAATGTTAGGCACGGACAGGAACTATATGGCCTGTTCTCTATGCGGCCTTCCCTAACCCTCTCAGCCACTTCTGAACTTCTGTTTCACTGGCTCTAGGCCTTGTCTGCTCCACAGATCACTTTTAATTGTGAATTGGTGATATTTATGAACAGAGGTTTTCATTATCAGCTTATAAACTTCTTGAAAGCAGACTCTGTATGAAAGATGCATATTGGTGGTTTCAATGTACCTATAACAGTGTGTCTTACAAGTTATGGATAATTGATAATTTTTGTTGCATTAGTAGAAAGATAAAGAACTGTTTTAAAAGTGTAGATTTTTTCCCTCTTCTAGAATGTTCCAGATACATGAGAGTTGGCTCCTGTCAAGGTCATTTGGTTATAAAAAAACACAATCAGGTTGATGGAGAATTCAAGCAGACCCTCAAGATCTGGTGGAGATAAAGTAGGACTGAGCAACTCATAGGCACTAAAACTGAGGGTTTGAGAATGTGACTGTCTTGTTTTTTCTAGGACGACAAGTCTGTGAATTGCCACTTCTCTGAGACTGGTTTCCTCTGACTACCAGGTTTCTGCTCCATTTACTGTGGTTCAGTCTTGCCTGGTCTTTGTTTTACTGGAATACTGCCTGTGCCAGTCAGCATTCAATCAGAGGAACAGAGCCAGTAGGAGGTACATATTAAGAGATGTATTGAAAGGAATTGTCTTATGTGATTGTGGGGGCTGACTAGGCAAGTTGAATATCTGTAAAGCAGATCCTTAGGAAGGCCGGGCTGAAGTTCTCAGGTCTGCGCTGAAGCTTCTGTCCACAGGCAGAATTTCATCTTTCTCAGGTAAGCCCTGGTTCTGCTCTTAGAGCCTTTCAACTGATTAAATCATACCTTCCCCAGATTATGTACAATATTCTCTCTTACCCGAAGTCAACTGATTATGTACCTTAATCACAGCTACAAAATATCATTACAACAACACCTAGATTCATGTTTGGATGAGTAATTGGAGCCATATTCTAACTAAGTTGACACAGAAAGGAAGCTATCACACTGTGTCTGACCCCTATTTAGCCAGACCTTTTGTTTGACTTCCCACACTTAGATAGCCTCATTTATTTTAGTTAAAATATTCAAAATAAAAGCTCATATTAGTTGTTGGCAATCAATGTTGTCTATCCCTGGTGAGGTAAAAGGGGCCAAGAGAGAATATGTAGATCTGGTCCTTCCAGAGACTGTGGTGGAAAGTTTCTCTAGAATCTGTAGGCATGGTTAGCCAAGAAGCCCATCTTGTAGAATGTCTACATTTCCATGACTCTCTTCCTTAATATTATGGAAGTAAGGGATCATTCCATGAGAGGTAAGGCATATTCTCAGTCCCTTAATTTTACAATAAGTAGTCTCATCTGAAAGGAAGTTTTATATCGATGAAATAAGTTTGAAGCATACATCAGGAAAACATTCATCAGAATTTTGCTCATTTACAACTGTATTAAACATGAAGGCAAACCAATAAAATGCAGCATGGCCATAAAATTCATAATTTGTTTCAGATATAATAATAGTAATAAAATACCTGAGTGAATCTTTTGCAATTTTTTCCCTGTGTGTTACTAACATAGCTTAATTCTGTCAGTTTTTATCATTTAGACTTGTATTCATTTGCAGGGTAAATATCTACTCTGTTTCATAATTTTGCAAGTGTGTAACTTTGATGGAGATTATAAAATTTTACTCACCGATGGCAGCTCTTTCCTTCAATTAAGTTTTCATCGGAAAGCAAAGTCTTACAGATCACAGCAGAAACAAACAATTATCACGGGCTATGGCTAGGCTAAATGCTAATCATGGCTGGCTTCCTTCTGCCCACAAAATTTGTGTTTTACAGTGAAATTCAGAATAGTATAAATGAGCTATCAATTGCATTTTCATTCTCCAGGCTCCATCATACAAATTCTGTAAGTGAGTTATGCCTCTTATATGGTTTGCTTTTGATATCACAGATTGCTGTGTCTTGTGGTTTTATGTACCCAAGCTCTCTTGCTGATAAGCATCTTTGCCCTAAGTGAAAGAAAGAAAAAAATGAAGGTGCAAAGGACTGAATTTTTGAAGGCACTTAAAGGAGATCTGTAAGACAGAATATTTAAGATGTAGGTTCAGTGTATTCACTTATGGGCTAATTTGTGAAAAGCTTCTATTCTATAAATGACACTGTGTTTGGTACTCTGGATATCGTCCCACATATATACATATATGTGGGTTCTATCTATCTATCTATCTATCTATCTATCTATCTATCTATCTATCTATCTGTCTGTCTATCTATCTATACGAGAGACAGCTCAAGTTCCAAAATCTCTCTCTTTCTGGTCGCTAAATAAGAAAGGTACAGGGAGTATTGCAATATGATTAAAACAGGTCTAATCAGAGACAAAGTTTGCAATGCTTTATGAATGCTCCATGGAGGAGCAGATTGCATCCAGCAGAAATAAGACATAACTTCATGAAAGAGTTTTGAAAGACATTAAAGACGGATTTGTTGACAGTACGGAACTAGGAGAATCATATGAGCAATGGCAAAGAGTGGGGAAGCAGAAGGTGTGTTTGGGTACAGGAAGTCATTCTATGTGAGTGTAGAGGAGGCCACTGCCAAAACGATATGGCTGGACCCAGATTATGGAAGATCTTCAATATGAGAATAAATTGTGTACTTATTTCCAAGGAATGTAACAGATAATTCTGTGAACAAATGTAATAAAGATGTTAAGGCAGAAACATCCAGACAAAATCTTGCCTTCTTGGGAATCCCTAACCAGCACTCCTTAGAATGTGGTCCTTATCTGTTTGCTACTGTTTCACACTGAGATAAGTGCAAACAATAAAATTAAATATATAGAAATTTTATAAAAACCTGCTATCACCATCCAAATGTGTGACTTTGTATTTTTCAATCCATGATGGATTGAAAAAAGAATTGATCTTCACCGCAAATAATCTGAGAGGTACCCCAGTGCCTACTCAATATGATGCTTAGCGTATAGATATATTCATTTTGCAACTGGAGTTGGAATTTCTGTGTCTGTCTTTCTCTCGTTCCTAATTACCTTCATCTCACTGGCTATGTTACTTTTTGATCTTGACATTTTGATATTGCATATTAATCTGTTGAAAGGCAATAATATCAGGCCATAGACATTAATCCCATGTAATTCAGAGCAAGGGTCAGCAAATTATGGCCTGTGGGCCAAATTCAGTTATCTGTCTTCTTCATAAACTGAATTGTATTTGAACAAAACCATGCTCATTTGTTTACATTTTATCTGTGGTTGTTTTCATGCTATAACAGCCGAGCTGAATAGGTGCCACAAAGATTGTACTGACAGCAAATCCTAAAATATTTACAAATGGTTCCTTTATAGTAAAAGTTTACGTGAAAAGTGATTTTTTTTCTTTTTCTTTTTTTAATTATACTTTATCTTCTAGGGTACATGTGCACAACGTGCAGGTTTGTTACATATGTACACATGTGCCATGTTGGTGTGCCGCACCCATTAACTCATCATTTGCATTAGGTATATCTCCTAATGCTATCCCTTCCCCTTCCCCCTTACCCCAACAGGCCCCGGTGTGTGATGTTCCCCTTCCTGTGTCCAAGTGTTCTCATTGTTCAAGATGGACATCTGGGTTGGTTCCAAGTCTTTGCTATTGTGAATAGTGCCGCAATAAACATAGGTGTGCATGTGTCTTTATAGCAGCATGAAGTGATCGAGTCTTATATGGAAGCTACTCATCACATACCTAAGGTTCTTATTTTTAGGCATGAAAGGAAGCTCAAAGAACATGCTGCATTAACTAATTCCTCACACCAAATTTTTAGTTCAGCCCAGAAAAGAATGCAAGCTAATGAAATTTGATGAGAAAAATCTGATCCTTGTCACTGGTTCTAAAAGACCATATCAGGTATGTATATCCAAGAGACAATAACACTCACATAAAGGTTATGTGGGGAAGTTGAAGTCATTTCAGGTAACAACTACTTTAAATTTCTTCATGTTTCATTTTTTGCTTTGGCTTCTAACAGCATCAGAGTAATCAAAACATTTTTTCCCGGAAGTAGTAGTTTCTTGAATTGGTATATCTGGAATTATATAAAAATGTAAGTCTGGGCATGGTGGGTCATGCATCCTAGCACTTTGGAAGGCTGAGGTGGGTGGATTGCCTAAGGTCAGGAGTTCGAGACCAGCCTGACTAACTTGGTGAAACCCCGTCTCTCTACCAAAAATACAAAAACTAGCTGGGTGTGGTGGCAGGCGCCTGTAATCCTGGCTACTCAGGGAGCTGAGGCAGGAGAATCGCTTGAACCTAGGAAGTGGAGGTTGCAGTGAGTCAAGATTGTGCCATTATACTCCAGCCCGAACAACAAGAGTGAAACTCCACCACAAAAAAAAAAAAAAAAAGATATTAAGTAAAACGGGTTTCTCTTCTCCCTATATACCTTGTTATATATTTGTGTACTGGTTATCATCATGGAACACAACTACTGCAACATTACATGCTATATTGTACCCATTTCCATATGTAGCTATATTCTCAGAAGTAAAATAATTGAGGGATTGAGAACAGAAGGAAAGAGAGGCATTAATTCCTCGCTTTAACGCTTTGTAAGACAAAGAAGGGCATATTATAAATCTACAGATAAACATATGTGATATATAATATTACCCCACTTTACAATGAAGAAACTAAGATTTAGAGAAGTTGTATAACTTGCCAATGTTGCATAGCTACTAAGTGAAGGAAACTGCATTTCAGCTTAAGCCTATTCTTCTCACTCTCCCAGCTGAAGTTTGAAAAAAATAAATAATGCCATGTCAGAATATAAATCTAGGTGGAAAAAGGAAAATAAGCAAGATCGAGATCCATGGTGATTAAAAAGATCTCAGCTCAGCTGGGTGCAGTGGCTCACGCCTGTAATCCCAGCACTTTGGGAGGGTAAGGCAGGCAGATCACCTGAGGTTGGGAGTTGAAGACCAGCCTGACCAACATGGAGAAACCCCATCTCTACTGAAAATACAAAATTAGCCGGGTGTGGTGGCACATGCCTGTAATCCCAGCTACTTGGGAGGCTGAGGCAGGAGAATTGCTTGAACCTGGGAGGCAGAGGTTGCAGTGAGCCGAGATCGCGCCATTGCACTCCAGCCTGGGTGACAAGAGCGAATAACTTCATCTCAAAATAAAAGAAAATAAAACAAAACAAAAGTCCTCATCTCAATATAGACAAGATCAGGTGGGAAAAGAATGCAAGTAAGCTCATCATACACAGGTGGAAAAAAAAGAAGCATAGTGAAAAGAATGATGTTGGGTAGAGACAACGGTTAGAGGCATATTGCATATATTTTGAATAATAAAACAACTTCTATATTTTCAAGTCTCTGCATACACATTTATATTTATGAATACATATTACCAACAATGAAACAAAACATCTGCAACCCACACCTTGGAGAAGACAAGGGGCTGCAAATGGTTCTGTGGCTCACTACGATCTGCTAGTATTCTGAAATAAATTCATGTATAAATGCTTTGTTGCTTATAAATGTAACTGCAGGTGAATAATATTTGCAAATCTCTAATAACTTGGAAATGTATATTGGTTGCACCAGAACCTAGATTATTAAAAGTCATTGCAAGGGTATATTTTATTCAACTATCTTCCAGGAAAAAAAAATTCTATTCAGTTGTCTTTTACAAAAATAACTCTCTCTTTCTCTCAATCTCTCACTCTCTCTCTCCCCTACACTTCCTTTTTATACAAGACTTCATCAAACCATGATACCCATTTATGCATTTGGGTATAGGACCAGAAATTCACATAATGAATACTGCAACTCACCATTTTTAAAGACGGCTTCTGACTCAGAATATAAATGTTTTAGAAGGTAAATTTTGTTTGCTTATTTGTTTTTATATTATATTTATTAACAACTACTTATTGATTACCTTAAGGCCAATTTCAACATTAAAAGGAACATACTGTCAAGCCTGGTAAATAATCTCCCCTCAACCACCTAGAATTCAGACACTAGCAAAATGTACCCCAGGAATATATAGCTGTAAGAAATTACAGAGCCATGGAAGCCTGCAAATCACTTTTCTGGCATTCTAGTCCACTCAGATGTTCCTCGAGTCCTGTAGTAGAACCAATTAATTTTCTGAATGAAATCCCCACTGCCCATATTTTGTGTTCTAGAGAAGGGCTTCCCATCAATCCAGTTGTCTAAACCAGATGCCTAGGTTTCATTCTTGCCTCTCCTCTCTTCATCACCACCACCATCTAGTTGTTTGTTTATTTGTTAACCAATCTTCATTGATTCTACCTTTTTAAACTCATTCACCTATATCCATCTCCATTGCCCTGGCCTTGTATGGATGACCATTTACCCAGAGATGGCTGCAAATGCCTCCAAACCGTTCTCCCTGCTTCCACTTTTGTCTTGCTCCCACCCATTCTTCATGCAGCAAATAGAGAATTTTCCCTGTCAAATTCAGTCATGCCATTCCTCTATTTAAAGGTCTTTGTAAACTAATAATTGCTTTTAGAATCAAATCTAGACTAAGCAAATTGTTCTGCAGTGCTCAATCATCTGACTTTTATTGACCTCTGCTGCTCCTTCCTCTCTAACCTGAGAAACTTAATATAGCTCACAAGAAGTACACTCTTGTCTATTGCCAGGCCTTTATTCTATTCGGTTCACCTGGAATGCTATTCCACTCTTCTTTATGTGATTAACATGTATATGTCCTTCAGAATCCAGCTTAGAATTTAATTAATCTGGAAAGATTTCCCCGACCGATGCCTCGCCTCACACTCAACACACATCACACCACTGTTGCTCAAATGCATCTGGTTATTTCTCATTCAATGCATTTAACATTTGTATTAGTTTCATCTTGCTACCATAACAAATTACTACACACATATTAGCTTAAAACACTAAATACTTATTGTCTCATAGCTCTGGAGTTCAAAATTGTAGCATAGGTCTGATTGAGCTGAAATCAAGGTGTCAACGGGGGTGCATTCTTTCTGGAGGCTCTAGAAGATCTATCTCCTTCCCTTTCCAGCACATGGAGGCTGACTGCATTTCTTGACTCAAGGTCTCCTTCCACCATCTTAAAAGCCATCAACATCAGGTCAAGTCTTTCTCACATCATGTCATTTTCAGTTTCTCTTCTGCTTATCTTAATGCCTCTTCTGTATATTTCTTCCACTTTTAAAGATTCTTCTGATTACATCTGTACCCACGTGGACAATCCAATCCCTATTGTAAAGTCAGAGGTTAACAACCTTAATTCTATCTCCCGCCTCAATTTCCCTTTGCCATGTAAGGTAACATGTTACTAGGATCCAGAAATTGGAATGTAAACTTCTTTTGGGGGAGTAAAGATTATTCTTCTTAACACAATACTTTCTACTGTAATTTTATGTTTACTTGTCTTTGAACACCACTCCCCTCCCCAATCCTTTCAACAGGCAACACACCCCAGCCATATACTTACATATGTTTTGAGAGAGAAGGAATGGTATTTGGCCCCTTATCAAAGCTCTGGTGGCTAGCAAAACTCTTGGTAAGTAGTAGGTCAATACATATTTTGAAAGAATAAGTTCATGAATCCTGAGTCAAAGAGTCTATGGACCCCTTCAGTTCTGAACCAATTGTCTTAATGAAAGACCATCACTTAACTTGTAGAAAAGAAGAAAGCTATATAAATGAGTTTGTTTAACTTCCTCTAATAATGCTGTGCCCCTAATTGTTGATGTATTAAAGTGTTCAGCTATTGAGGAAGCAGAACAAATAACTCAATAAGTGTGACTTATTGATTGCACCTTTTATAATTAGATTAAAAGGGTTAGTTTTATTTTGCTTTGCTAAGAATATAGTACTATTATCATCATTATGCATTACTTTGTGGAGTTAAAGGAGTACAAAATCTGACTTTTTAGTGTTAGATCTGACCCCAAGAGATGTTGTCTTATTTTATTTTTATTAGTTTATGTTTTACGTATGTATGTACTTATGCATGTATTTAAATTGACAAATAAAAATTGTGTATATTTATGGTATACAACATGCTGTGTTGATATATATATACATTGTGGAATGGCTAAATCAAGCTAAGTCATTTATTCCTTACCTCAGATACTTAAATTTTTTTGTGGCAAGAACATTTAAAATCTACTCTCTTACTAATTTTCAATTATACAATACATTGTTAATGACTATAGTCCCAATGTTTTACAACAGATCTCCTGAACTTATTCTTCTTTTCTACCTAGAATGTTGTATTCTTTAATAACATGTCTCAAAAATCCTCCTTCCCATCCTGCAACTGCTGGTAACAACCTTCTACTCTGATTCTATGTGTTCAAAGTTTTAAGATTTCATATTTAAGTGAGATAATGCAGTATTTAAATATCTTTCTCCTTCTGTTTTATTTCACATAGCATAGTATCTTCCAGGTTTTTCATCCACGTTGTGACAAATGATAGAATTTTTTTAAAGCTGAATAGTACTCCACTGTGTGTATGTGTATGTGTGTGTGTGTGTCTGTGTGTGTGTGTGTGTATAACATTTTCTTTATCCACTCATTTGTTGAAAGACACTTCGTTTGATTCTATATCCTGACATTTCTTTCTAATTCCCATTAATAAAAATTTGAGTCTTTTATATGATGTCATTAAATCAAATAAAACAGTGACTTATATTTCACGCGCAGCTCTTTTCTTCCACTATCATATGTCACATGGATTCACAGTGTCAGCACTATTAGCATTTTTTTTTTTCTTTTGAGATGAAGAATTGCTCTGTCGCCCTGGCTGGAGTGCAGTGGTGTGATCTCGGCTCACTGGAACTTCTGTCTACCAGGTTCAAGCGATTCTCCTGCCTCAGCCTCCTGAGTAGCTGGGACCACAGGCATGTGCCACCAAGTCTGGCTATTTTTTTTGTATTTTTAGTAGAGACAAGGTTTTGCTGTGTTAGTCAGGATGGTCTCGACCTCCTGACCTCGTAATTGGTCCCTCTCAGATTCCCAAAGTGCTGGGATTACAGGCTTGAGTCACCACACTTGTAGTGGCTTAGCATTTTTGACCAGATAATTGTTGGTGGAGGAATGCTGCTTAGTGTGCTTCAGGGTATTCAGCAGCATCCTGGCATTTATTCTCTCAATGCCAATGGCACCTTTCTGGTTGTGCCAACCAATAATATCTCCAGATATTGGCAAATGGTTTTGGGGAGAGGGAGGGAGGGAGGCACCATCAGCATCAGTTGAGAACTACCAGTATAACGGGTTAGATAAAACTTAAGACAATTGCATTGTCTTTCCTTTAAAGACTCCTGGATATTATACTGGAAAGGAGGTTCTCTGATAATGTGGGGTGCACATTCATGTAGAAATGACATAATTTCTGAGCCCCCAGCTTAAGGGCTCTTTGACAGATCATTACAATCATTCACTTTTGTCCCTATTTTTACTCTTTTCCTCAATTAGGAATTCTTTTATTTCTCCTTATCTTTATTTTGCTCTCCTTATCTTTATTTTGCTCTTATAATAAGCATTAACTGGGCTTCCCCATATGGAAACTATTATGTTGGATTTAAAGATGTAGTTTCCTCCTCCTTTTCCTTTTTCTCTGTCTGCTCTTCACTGTGCTAGTGAGGGCATTTTGATTGCCTCTCAAATGAACACACATATATGTATGTCACGTAAAATAATAACCACTTTCTAAAGGTGATCTCTAAAAGCCAGTACTGTCCCTATTAGTTCCTCCTTTTCCATATGCCAACCTCCATGTTTTTCTAGGAGCAGCCAATTAACCCTAGACTATGTTACTGCTTATGCTGATCATCTCATGAATAGCTGCCCAGTAATTGGTTTTATCGGTTTTTTTAGAGTGCTGAATGAAGTGTAACCACCAGAAAATGTCAGTCTACTTTCAATGAAAATCACTTTTAATTTTTTGGTTGCCTGATAAGCTACAGAAAGAGAAATATTTTAAGCACATAATCCTAGAGTACATCCTTTGAAGTAATTTTCTTTTCTTTTCTGCTGGCTTCTGTTTCTAAGCACTTTGTGCCTTTAATCAATAGTTTATTATCCCATATAGAAAAAAAGCGTGGACCATTTTTTAAATTGTTTGTTTGTATCTACTTCCTTTTGTTTCCAAGGCAAGTTTTCTGGCTGGGCCTATGATATAGATAATTTCTGGGCACTGCCAAGGATCTCTGACCTCATTCTACCCCAAATATATTTCTAATATTCAAAGTTAGATATCTGTTTCTTTTGCATAAGATTTTTAAAAATGAATCAAACTTGGATGAGATATGGCATCTTGACTTAATGACAATTTTGTAGCATAATTTGTTATAGATAGAAGTAAGAAAAGATCATAAATCAGCTCTTGATAGGAACAACAGAAAGAAGAATAGAAAAAAAAAAAAAAGAGTCCTGTGGGTACTTAAGAGCATCCTGGCCTACTTATGTTTGTCCTCAGTGAGTTCCAAGCATAGTGTGGTATTTAATTAGGCTGGATTGCATTATGTGCGAGTACATAGGTCTATAAGACTCATGGATACACTGGAGCAGGGACTAAAAATTTCAATGGGTGAGTTTTTTGTTTTGTTTTACATGTAAGAACTATATTTCTGACTAACCCATTCCAAAATGTAGAAAACTTCTCAATAAAAGTGTGCAATCTGTTTTTTTTTTTTTTTTCC
>NW_016803198.1:117716-130462 GCF_001698545.2 Rhinopithecus bieti
TTTTTTTTTTTTTTTTCCCTCATAAGTTCGTATTCAATGTGTAGATCAGTGGCTATAAACAGTGGTTCCTTAGTCAATTTATATTGAATGAATGAATAAATGAATGAAAAGTCACAAAGGAAAGCTGGAACAGTTATTTCTCCCTATTCTTAAATTGTTAAATGTAATATGTCCCCTGTCAAGAGAGTTGTCCATCAAAGTCTCATTTCAGATATATGGTACAGTACCCACCTGATTTTATTGGTTTGATAGTGGTTCTGGTGTTCTGGGGATCTGTGTTATATTTGAACCCCTGGGCATATAAGTCCAGAAGTGAGGAAGTGGAAAGTGTACAGGCTTTGGAGTCCTCAAGAATGAGTCTGTCTCCTACCTCTATTTTTCACAAGCTTCAGGACCCTAGACCTCCTAAGCTTTGGTTGCTTCCTGAAAATACCCTCTAACATTCTGTCATCCTTCCCCTCTCCCTTCAAACCCCCAGCCATGGTGGATTACAATCTAAAGAGAATGCTTTTCCCCTTTGCTGGCTTGTTCAAAGGGTTTAAAGGAGAATCCATGATCATAGGATTATGCCTGGTGGAAATGCAGCAAAGAAGGTGGTTGCCAGAAGTTCTGAGGCACATTGTCCCTTGTCTCCAGAAATTCACAGGAAGAGCACAAACTAAGAGAGCCTGGGCTTTGACTCCTTCCTAAACCTAATAGCAATCAGATTTTCTGATACCCCTGGGGACAGTCACTGTCACCCAAAATAACCAGATGCTCAGGAAATGCAACCATTAGACAGAAAATATCAAACAGAACAATGTTTATTACATAAATTTTAAAATGGGAATCAATAATTTAAACTAATCACGAAAATATTTGCAACAATATAAGGGAAAATGTTGATGAAATGAAACAGGACAATTGAAATATTAGTCATAAAAAGTAGAGTAGTTGTTATGTAGTCATAAAAAAGAAAGAAATTATGTCCTTTGCAGCCACATGAATGGAACTGGAGGCCATTATCTTAAGTAAATGAACTCAGGATCAGAAAACCAAATATTGCATGTTCTCACTTATAAGAGGGTGCTAAACAGTGAATATCTGTGGACACAAAGATGGAAATAATAGACACTGAGACTCCAAAAAGGGAAAGGATGGGAGAGGACTGAAGGTTGAAAACTTATCTGTTAGGTACAACCTTCAATATTTAGGTTATAGGTACACTAGAAGCCCACCAATCCCCACCATTACAAAATATACCCACGTAACAAACATGCAAATGTACCTGCAGATCTAGAATTAAGAGAAAAAAGTGTAGAAGTTGTCACAGACAACAGGGCTCTAAGGGTGCGTGATGATTAAACATAGTGTGGTGTCCTATGTAGGATCCTGTAGCAGAAAAATAACAGTAGGTAAAAACTAAGGGAACTGGAGTAGTGTAGACTTTATTTAACAATAATGTATCAATTTCTGTTCATTAATTATGACAAAGGGACCATACTAATGTAAGATGTTAGTAATATAGGAAACTGCATATGGGGTATATGGGAGCTATATGTACTATTTTTTCAGCATTTCTGTAAATTTAATTTTATTTTAAAATTAAAGATTTATTAAAAATAAGTAAGGACTTTCATTTTCCAGTTTGGTATGTAAGGAGCTTAGAAGTTGTTATTGTATCCTAACAATAAGTAAAAAGCCAAACAAACTGAAGAATAAACAGTTCTTCATATATCCTTCAGAGAAGTGAGTTCACAGGACATCATTGCCCCCCAAATTTAAGAGACTGGTAGATGAACACAGAAATTCAGAAATTAACAGAGCAGAAACCAGGAGCAGAAAACTCTCTGAGAACCAGTACCAGGGTAGGAAAAGCTAAACTGTAACTGACAAATTAATAGAGGCTCAGTGTGGACAGTCTGAGAGTCAAAATCTTCAGAGATACCCATTGTGGGGGAGTGGGAGAGGGTGCAGCTCATGCTTTTATGAGTTTTATCTTCAGGAGCTCTGCTCACTTCCCACAGTGAAGATCTGGAAAAGTCCCCTTACAGATTCTGCAGGCAGGGGTGAAGGGAGGGAGAACTCACCATTTTGAAATACACCAGAGCATTCTATTCTTCTTCACAAAGACTGCTCTCAGGAGAAACTATTTCACTAGAGTCTAAACTACTAGGGTTTTACCAGAACCTAAGTGACTTGGAAGAAGGGCAATTCCCAATTCCAGCCCACTTTAGACATCCTGTGCCACCTAAAGTGAGGAAGGACTGAGACACTTCCTCTGCTACAACTTACCATCACATTACTAACGGCCTATTTACCACAGTTTTTAAATCCAGTATATTATGTCCAGCCATCATGAAAACATTACAAAGCATACTCAAAGTCAAAATAAAACAAAAAGAACACAGCGTGAAAAGATTCAACAAGCTTCATATTCAGACTCAGATATGGCAGGGATGTTGGAATTATCAGATCAGCTCAAAACAATAACTAATATACTAAGGATGCCAATGGATAAAGTACACAGCATGCAAGTACGGGGGTACAATGTTAAGCAGAGAGATGGAAATTTTAAGATTAGTTTTTTAAATGCTAGAAATAAAAACATTGTAACGAAAACAAAATGTCTTTAATGGGCTTATCAGTAAACTGAATAGAACTGAAAAAGAATCTGTGAGCTTCAGGGTATGTCAACAGAAATCTCCAAAACAGAAAGTAAAAGAGAATAAAAAACTGCAAAAACTAAAAGGAATAGAATATCCAAAAACTGAGGGACTCACCTGTAAATTAGAGTATCAACAGGAGAAGAGAGGAAGGAGCTAAATAAATATTTAAAACAATAATGACTGAGAATATCCTCCAAATTAACGTCAGATATTAAACTATGGTAAGAGGAAGCTCAGAAAATTCTAAGCAGGGTAAATGCCTCCAAAACCTAAATCTAGACATACTGTATTCAAACTGTTAAAAAATAAAAAATTTAAAAAATAATCCAAAGAAACTAGAGAAAAAATCATCTTACCCATATGGGAGCAAATATATGAATTACATTCAACCTCTCTTCAGAAACCAAGCATCCAAGAAGAAAATGGAATGAAATATTTAAAATATAGAAGAAAAAGCCACCAACTTAGAATTGTATACCTTGTGAGATTTCCTTCAACAGTGAAAGAGAAATAAAGACTTTCTCAGACAAAAATCAATGAAATTTGTTGCCGGTACACTTGCATTGCAAGAAATGTTAAAAGTTCTTTAGAAGAAGACAAATTATTTAGGTTTGAAATTTGAATATACATAAATAAAGGAAAGACATAAGAGAAGGAGTAAGTGAAGGTAAATGAAAAACTTTTTATTCTTAATGGATCTGACAGATAATAGTTTGTTCCAAATAATAATAGCAATAGTAAAATAAATTATACATATATACAGTTTGTGTATATATATGTATAATTACATAAGCATACCTAAGTGTATGTGTGCATTTGCACACATTTGCATACCTAAGTATATACACATACACTTAGTTATGCTTATGTAATAGTGAAATGAATGGCAGCAACAAAACAAGGAACAGGAGAGAAGAATTAATATTATTTTGTTATTATAAAGTACTTTTACTACTTGCAAAGCATTTTGCTATTATTTGAAAGAAGACTTAGGTTAGTTCTGAATGTATATTGCAAACTCCAGGGCAACAATTAAAAAAAAGAAAATTATAACTGACATACTAAGAAGAAAGAAAAAATGAATCATATAAAATGTTCAATTAAAATCAAGAAACAAACAAAAAAAGAGTAGAAAAATAGGAACAAAGTGCAAGGGCAACAAATAGAAAACAAATATGATAAATTTTAATTCATTATATCAATAATCCCTTAAACATCAAAAATCTAAATACACGAATTAAAAGACAGCAATTGTCAGAGTGGATCAAATAAGACCCAAGTATATGTTGTCAACAAGAAACCTACTTTAAATATAAAGACACATATAGAGTATATATAAAATGATGAAGAAAGATATAGCATGTGAACACCAATCAAAAGAAAGCAAGAGTAGCTATATTAATTTCAAACAGCACAAATTTCAGAGCAAGGAAAGTTATCCAGAATAAAGGGGGGATAGGGTCAAGATGGCCAATTAGAAGCAGTGACAATCGGAGGCCCCCACAGCCAAGAACCATAACAGCGTGCAAATCCTGCACTGGCAAATGAGGGATCCAGGTTCTGTCATCAGAACTGACTAGGCAGCTAGTATGACCCATGGAGAGGAAGGAAGAGCAGTGTGGTACGGTGCCTCACCTGAGAGCAACACAGGGTATGGCAGTCCCCACCCCTCACCCAAGGGAGGCAGTGAGTGAGCATGCTACCTAGCCATGGGAAAACATGCTTTTTCCATGGAACTGAGCAACCCATGGATTGGAAGATTCCACTCCTAAGCCTATGTCACCAGAGCCTAGGGTCCCAACCATAGAGCTGCGCATATTCTCGACAACCACTCAATTAGAATCTGCTTAAGCCTACCAAGCTCCTGGGTGGAGAAGTGGACAGCATCACAGCTGTGGCTGCCTGCTGTGTAAGCCCTTTGAGTTTCTTGGGGGAGGGGTGACAGTCAACACTGGGACTGATAGCTGCCTAACACACTAA
The DNA here is from genome assembly GCF_001698545.2 of Rhinopithecus bieti. NCBI lineage: Eukaryota > Metazoa > Chordata > Mammalia > Primates > Cercopithecidae > Rhinopithecus > Rhinopithecus bieti. Next base: position 122,345 of record NW_016803198.1, read on the forward strand.
GCTACCAGGGTGGCGGAAGGGCAGCAGCCATCTCTCCAGATCCAGGCCATGCTTTTCCCCTGCTGTAGCCAGAGAAGCTGGGTTGCTTTGTCCCAAGAGGTATCTCCCACAGCCCAACACACCAGTTCTGGCAAACTGACCAGACCTGACCAGACCCATCCCTCCTCCTCACTGTGGGGTGCAAGACCCTCCCTGCAGGAACTCCAACAACTCCAGCCAGGGTTTCAAGGACAGAACTCTAATCTCCCTGCACCTGAGCCCTTAGGGGGAGGGGTGACCACAGTCTCCACGGACCAGCAGACTTAGTCTTTCCTCCTGCTAGTTCTGAGGAATCTGGGCAACCCAGATGAATGGGTTTCCCCCCAGCGAAGCACACCTCCTCCACCAAGGGACAATTCAAGTGCTTTGTTAAACAAGTCCTGCTCCCCGTGCCACCCAACTGGGTGAGACCCTCTAACAGGGGTTGTCCGCCACCCTATATAAGATTATTCCCACTGGCATCAGGTCAGTGCCCCATGAGGTCAGAGAACCCAGAGGAAGGGGCAGGCACCCATCTTTGCTGTTCCTCAGCCTCCTCAAGTGCCATCTCTAGGTGCGGGAGTGAACCAGATGAATAGGGCCTGAACTGAAGCCCCAGTAAACCTCAGCAGCCCTACAGAAGAGGAACCTGACCATTGCTAGAAAAACAAACAAACAGAAAGCAACAACAACAGTATCAACAAGAAAACATGCCCAGAGAAGCCTCATCCTAGAGTCAGCAGCCATAAAGATCAATACTAGACAAACTCATCAAGATGAGAAATAATGAAAAAAAGCTGAAAACCCAAAAGGCCAGGGTGACTCTTCCCTTCAAATGACCGCAATGCCTCTCCAACAAGGGCACAGAAATGCAGGAGAATTAGATGGGTGAATTGACAGAAGTAGGCTTCAGAAGGTGGGTAATAATAAACTCCACTGAGCTAGAAAAGCATGTTCTAACCCAATGCAAAGAAGCTAAAACCTTGATAAAAAGGTTAGAGGAGCTGCTAACTAGAATAACCAGTTTAGAGAGGAACATAAATGATCGGATGGAGCTGAAAAACACAGCAAAAGAACTTTGTGAAGCATACATAAGTATCAGAAGCCAAATCAACAAGTGGAAGAAAAAATACCAGAGTTTCAAGACCATCTTGCTGAAATAATTCATACAGACAAGAATAGAGAAAAAATAATGAAAAAGAACCAACAAAACTTCTGAGAAATACACGACTATGTAAAAAGAATGAACATATGATTGATTGGAGTATCTGAAATGGACAGGGAGAATAGAACCACATTGGAAAACATACTTCAGGATATTATCCAGGTGAAATTTCCCAACCTCACAAGACAGACCAACATTCAAGTTTAGGAAATACAGAGAACACAACTAAGATACTCCATGAGAAGATCAACCCCAAGACATGTAATTGTCAGATTCTCCAAAATTGAAATGAAGGAAAAAAATCTTAAAGGCAACCAGAGAGAAAGGCCAGGTCACCTACATAGGGAAAGCCATTGGACTAACAATAGACCTCTCAGTAAAAACCCTACAAGCCAGAAGAGAGTAGGTGCCAATATTTAACACTCTTAAATAAAAGAATTTTCAACCCAGAATTTCATATCCAGCCAAACTAAGCTAGGCAAGTGAAGGAGAAATAAAATAATTTATAGACAAGCAAATGCTGAGGGATTTTTGTCACCACCAGGCCTGCCTTGCAAGAGTTCCTGAAGGAAGCACTAAATACGGAAAAGAAAAACTGGTACCAGCCACTGCAAAAACACACGAAATATAAAGACCAATAACACTATGAAGAAACTGCATCAACTAGTGTGAAAAATAACTAGATAACATCATGACGGCAGGATCAAATTCACACATAACAATATTAACCTTAAATGTAAATGGGCTAAATGTCCCAATTTAAAGAAACAGACTGGCAAGTTGGATAATGAGTCAAAACCCATTGGTGTGCCATAATCAGCAGACTCATCTCATGTGCAAAGACACACATGGGCTCAAAATAAAGAAATGGAAGAAAATTTAGCAAGCAAATGGAAAGAAAGAAAAAAAAAAAAAAAGCAGGGGTTGCAATCCTAGTCTCTGACAAAACAGACTTTAAACCAAGAAAGATAAAAAGACAAAGAAGGGCATTACATAGTGGTAAACAGATCAATTCAACAAGAAGAATTAACTATTCTAAATATATATGCACCCAATATGGAGTACACAGATTCATAAAACAAGTTCTTAAAGACCTACAAAGAGACTTAGACTCCCACACAATAATACTGGGAGACTTTAACACCCCACTGTCAATATTAGATCAATGAGACAGAAAATTAACAAGGATAATCAGAACTTGAACTCAGCTCTGGATCAAATGGGCCTAATGGACATCTACAGAACTCTCTACTCCAAATAAACAGAATATACATTCTTCTCAGTGCTACATGGCACTTTTTCTAAAATTGACTACACAATTGGAAGTAAAATACTCCTCAGCAAATGCAAAAGAACTGAAATCATAACAAACAGTCTCTCAGACCACAGTGCAATCAAATTAAAACTCAGGATTAAGTAACTCACTCAAAGCCACACAACTGCATAAAAATTGAACAACCTGCTCCTGAATGACTCCTGGGTAAATAATGAAATTAAGGCAGAAATCAAGAAGTTCTTTGAAACCAATGAGAATAACGAGACAACATACCAGAATCTCTGAGACACAGCTAAAGCAGTGTTAAGAGGGTAATTTATAGCACTAAATGCTGACATCAGAAAGCTGGAAAGATCTCAAATTGACACCCAACAGCACAATTAAAAGAGCTAGAGAAGCAAGAGCAAACAAATACAAAAGCTAGCATAAGACAAGAAATAACTAAGATCAGAGCAGGACTGAAAGAGATAGAGACTCAAAAAGCCCTTCGACAAATCAATGAATTCAGGAGCTGATTTTTTGAAAAAATTAATGAAATAGATAGACCACTAGCTAGACTAATAAATGAGAAAATAAAGAAGAATAAAATAGACACAATAAAAATGATAAAGGGGAGATCAACACTGACCCCTTAGAAATACAAACTACTATCAGAAAATACCACAAACACCTCTATGCAAATAAAATAGAAAATCTAGAAGAAATGTATAAGTTCCTGGACACATACACCTTCCCAAGACTAAACCAAGAAGAAGTCAAATACATGAGTAGATCAATAACAGGTTCTGAAATTGAGACAGAAATTAATACCCTACCAATCCAAAAAACCCAGGACCAGATGAACTCACAGCCAAACTCTACCAGAAGTACAAAGAAAAGTTGGTACCATTCCTTCTAAAACTATTCCAAACAATTGAAAAGGAGGGACTCCTCCCTAACTCATTTTATGAGACCAGTATCATCCTGATACCAAAATCTAGCAGAGACAGAACAAAAAAAGAAATCTTCAGGCCAATACCCATGATGAACATTGATGGGAAAACCCTCAATAAAATACTGGAAAACTGAATCCAGCAGCACATCAAAAAGCTTATCTGCCACGATCATGTTGGCTTCATCCCTGAGATGCAAGGATGGTTCAACATACACAAATCAATAAATGTAATACATCACATAAACAGAACCAATGTCAAAAACCACATCATCATCTCAATAGATGCAAATAAGGCCTTTGATAAAATTCAACATCCCTTAATGTTAAAGTCTCTCAATAAACTAGGTATTGATGGAACATATCTCAAAACAGTAAGAGCTATTTATGAAAAACCCATAGCCAATATACTGAAAGGGAAAAAGCTGGAAGCATTCCCTTGAAAACTGGTACAAGACAGGATACCCTGTTTCACCACTCCTATTCAACATAGTATTGGAAGTTCTGGCCATGGCAGTCAGGCAACAGAAAGAAATAAATGGCATTCAAATAGGAAGAGAGGATGTCAAGTTGTCTCTGTTTGTAAATGACATGATTCTGGATTAAGAAAACCCCACCCTCTCAGCCCCAAAACTCCTTAAGCTGATAAGCAACATCAGCAAAGTTTCAGGATACAAAATCAATGTGCAAAAATCACAAGCATTCCTGTACACCAACAATGGACAAGCAGAGAGCCAAATCATAAATGAACTTCCATCCACAATTGCTACAAAGAGAATAAAATACCTGCAAATACAGCTAACAAGGGATGTAAAGGACCTCTTCAACGAGAACTACAAACCACTGCTCAAGGAAATAGGAGACAACACAAACAAATGGAAAAATATTCCATCCTTCTGAATAGAAAGAAGCAATATCATGAAAATGGCCATAATGCCCAAAGTAATTTACAGATTCAATGCTACTCCCATTAAATTACCATTGACATTCTTCACATAATTAGAAAAAAACTACTTTAAATTTCATATGGAATTACAAAAGAGCCTATATAGCCAAGATAATCCTAAGCCAAAAGAACAAAGCTGGAGGCATCATGCTACCTGTAGTCAAACTATACTACAAGCCTACGGTAGCCAAAACAGCATGGTACTGGCACCAAAACACACATATGGACCAATGGAACAGAACAGAGACCTTAGAAATAACATCCCACATCTACAACCATTTGATCTTCAACAAACTGGACAAAAACAAGCAATGGGGAAAGGATTCCCTATATATTAAATGGTGCCGGGAAAACTGGCTAGCCATACTCAGAAAACTGAAACTGGACCCTTGTCTTACACCTTATACAAAAGTTAACTCAAGACAGATTAAAGACTTAAATGTAAAACCCAAAACCATAAAAACCCTAGAAGAAAACCTATGCAATACTATTCAGGACATAGCATGGGCAAAGACTTCATGATGGAAATGCCAAAAGCAATTTTGACAAAAGCCAAAATTGACAAATGGGATCTAATTAAACTAAAGAGATTCTGCAGAGAAAAAGAAACTATCATCAGAGTGTGCAGGCAACCTACAGAATGGGAGAAAATTTTTGCAATCTCACCCATCTGACAAAGGTCTAATATCCAGAATCTACAAGGAACTTAAACAAATTTACAAGAAATAAATAAACCATACCATCAAAAAGCGCACAAAGGATACGAACAGACACTTTTCAAAAGAAGACATTTATATGGCCAACAAACATATGAAGAAAAGCTCGACATCGCTGATCATTAAAAAAATGCAAATCAAAACCACAATGAGATACCATCTCATGCCAGTCAGAATGGCAATTATTAAAAAGTCAAGAAACAATAGATGCTGGTGACACTGTAGAGAAATACAAAAGCTTTTATACTGTTGGTGGGAATGTAAATTAGTTCAACCATTGTGGAAGACAGTGTCTTCCACAATTCTTCAAGGGTCTAGAAATACCATTTGGCACAGCAATCTCATTACTGGGTATATACCAAAGGAATATAAAGCATTCTACTGTAAAGATATATGCACATATATGTTTATTGCAGCACTATTTACAATAGCAAAGGCATGGAATCAACCCAAATGCCCATCAACAACAGACTGGATAAAGAAAATGTGGTACATACACACTATGAAATACTATGCAGCCATAAAAAGGAATGCGAACATGTCACATTCAGGGACATGGGTGAAACTGGAAGCCATCACCCTCGGCAAACTAACACAGGAACAGAAAACCAAACACTGCATGTTCTCATTCATAAGTGGGTGTTAAACAGTGGGAACACATGGACACAAGGAGGGGAACAACACAAACAAGGGCCAGTTGAGGGGTACGGGAAGAGGGGAGGGAGAGCATTAGGACAAATAGCTAATGCACGTCGGGCTTAAAACCTAAATGACAGGTTGATAGTTGCAGCAAATCATCATAGAACACGCATACCTATGTAACAAACCTGCACGTTCTGCATTTGTATCCCAGAATTTAAAGTACACACACACACACACACACACACACACACACACACAGAATAAAGAGGGACATTATATAACAGTAAAGGCTCAATTATTTAAGAAGACATAAATAATTTTAATGTGTATGCACTTAACAACAGTGTCAAAATATATGAAGAAAAAATGCACGAACACTGCAGATAAATACATGAATCCACTTTTATTGTTGGAAAATTCAACACTCCTTTATTGGAAATGAACAGATTTAGCAGGCAGAAAATCATGAAGTGCTCACCAGCCCTGTCAATCTATTAGATATAATATCTATTAGATATAATTGACATCCATACATGAATTCATTTGATAACAGCAGACTACAAATTTTTTACAAGCTCACATCAAACAATCATTCTGAGCCACAGAACACAACTTCACACATTTTAAAAAATCAGATGTCATACAACATCTACTGGCAGGTCATGATGAAATTTCACTAGAAATCAATAACAGAAAGATAGCCACAAAATCAAAAAATATTGAGATTAAACAATATACATTGAAATAACATATAGGTCAAATAAGAAATCTTAAGGGAAATGAAATAATATTTTGAACTTAATAAAAATTAAAATACCACTCATTCAAATGTGTGGGCTTCAATGAGAATAGTGATCAGAAAAATATTTGCAGTATTGAACAATATATTAGAAAAAAATTGAAAGATCTAAAATCAATTAGGAAGCTTGAAAAAGTAGAGCAAATTAAACCCAAAGTAAGCAGGGAAAAAAGTAATAATAATTAGAGCTGAAATCAATGAAATTTGCAATGGAAAATCAAAAGAAAAAATCAATAAAATCAAAAGCTTGTTCTTCAAAAGGTCAGTAAAATCAATAATCCTCTAGTCAGGCTAATTAAAGAGAGAAAGAGAGAGAAGATGAAAAGACTATATATGAAAAGTGATAGATGAGACTTCACTGCAGGTCCCATGAATATTAAAAAAATAATAAAGGAATATTATGAACAATTCTATGCCCACAAAATTGATTACCTAGATAAAACAAACCATTTCCTTGAAATACACAATGTTCCAAAACTCATAGAAGAAAACATAAACATTTTGAATTGGCCTATATCTATTAAATAAACTTAGTCAATAATTAATCACCTTCTTAAAAAGAAAAAAAATGATGCTCAGTTGGGTTTACTGGTGAATTCTACCACACATTTAAATAAACTTGACCATTTCCCTACATTCTCTTTCAGAAGATAGAAGCAGAGAGAATAGTTTCTAAGTTGTTCTAGGAGACCAGCATTACCCTAATACTAAAACCAGATGAAGGCATTGCAAGTAAAGAAAAATACAGACCATTATCTCTAGGTGACTTGGGGTATGGTGATGATTTTCAGACATCATAACAAAGATATGATTTGTGAAAGAAAAATAGGCTGGACTTTATTAAAATTAAAAACTTCCGCTTTGCAAAAAACACTGTCAAGAGAATGAGAAGGCAAGACACAGAATGGGAGAAAATATTTGCAAAGAATATCTGATAAAGACTGTTAAAATATACAAAAGTTTCTTAAAACTAAACAACAAAACGAGCAACATGATTTTTTAAAAAATTGGTAAATGACCTCACCAAAGACCATTCATTGATTGCAAGTTAACATATGAAAAGATGCCCAACCTCATGTAGTTGAGGAATTGCAAATTAAAACAATCAGATACCCCTACACAACTATTAAAATTGTCAAAATGCAAAACACTGACAACAGAAAGTTTTGTCAAAATGTGGAGAAACAGAAACTCTCATTCACTGATGGTGGAAATGCAAAATTGTACAGCAACTGTGAAAGACAGTTTTGCAGTTTCTTATAAATCTAAAGCTACTTTTATAATAATATCCAGAAATCATGCTTTTTGATATTTACCCAAAGCAGCTGATAACTTATGTCTATACAAAACCATGCATACAGATGTTTATAGCAGCTTTATTCATAATTGCTGAAACTTAAAAGCAACTAAGATGTCTTTCAGTATGTGAATGGATAAGTAAACTGCAGTATATGAAGACAATGAAATATAATTTATTGCTAAAAAACGAGCTATCAGTTCATAAAAAGACAGGGAGAAATCTTGAGTGAACACTACTAACTAAAAAACAAGCAAATTGCAAAATGCTACATACTATATTATTCCAACTTATGGCATTCTGGAAAAGGAAAAACTACAGAGACTGG
>NW_016803198.1:130657-174565 GCF_001698545.2 Rhinopithecus bieti
AAAAAAAAAAAAAAAAAAAAAAAAAAAAAAAAAAAAAAAAAAAAAAAAAATCTGTGGTTACCAGAAGTTAGTGGGGAGGGAGTGATGAATAAGTAGAACACAGAAGATTTTTATGGCAGTAAAGTCTCCTCAGTATGACAATATAATGGTGGATGCATGTTGTTATGCATTTGTCCAAGCCCATAGAGTGTACTACACCTAAGTGAATCCTAATGTAAGCTACAGACTTTGGGTGATAATTATATATTGATGTAGTTTCACTGATGTAACAAATGCACCAGTCAGCTGTGGGATTTTCTTATTGGAGGAGGCTATCTCTATGTTGGGGAAAAAGGTATATGGGAAATCTATCTTCTCTTTCAATTTTATGTGACACTAAAATTGTTCTAAAAGTAAAGCCTATTAAAATAAACAACTAAGTAAATAAATATAATAGTTAAAATGAAAAACACAAAAATGGAAAGAAAAGCAGAGTGGTTACAGTGATGAATGAATTAGTGAATTTAAAGTTACAAATAATAACTGTCCCAAAAGATAACAGGATGTAAAAAATAAATGGTAGGGCATGGGAAAAATTAAGAAACCTAGAAAATACAAATAGAAGTTCCCATTTCTGAATGGTAAGAGTTTTAGAAAAGGAGAAAAAAATACATATATAAATATGTATGTATGTGTATATGTACATTTGTACATGTACATACACTTAAATGTATAGGTAATATGCACATATATGTGTGAATTTATAAATATATGCACAATTCACACAAGTATATGACAAAAGGAAAGATAAAATGTTGAATAATTAATGATTATATGATTTATGGAAATAAGGAAAAATGAAAGACCCCAGACTAAGAAGGTTCATCAGAAGTTAAACAGCATAGATAAGAAAAATTCCTCACCTAGACATTTTTTAATAAAATTTGAAAACATCAAGATGAAAATGCATTTATTAACAGTCCCCAGAGAGAGAAGATCACATCTAAAAGAATAAAAATCAGAATGACAGAGGACACCTAACAGTGATATTTCTGATGATGAATTAATATTTTAAAATATTGAAAGTAAAAGATTTTGAACCCAGATTCTACATCTGTACTAATTAATAATTAAATATAAATATTCAATGCCTATATCTTCAAATGTGTTATATCTCAAAAAATTTGCTACACAAAGCTTTTTGTCAGAAACAATTTTAAGGACAGAAGTATAGCCAGTGGATTCCACAGAAGGGCATAAGTCCATAGGATCCAGTCTTTGGGAATAATACAAAAATGAAACAAAGAAAATTTTATTTCAATTTTCCACTGAATTTTTATTGAATGATAAAATACACACCCCCTCCCAGTTTCACTATGGGATTATTTGAGCACAAACAAAATCTTTAAGTGTTAACCTCAACCTGCCTGAAGTTGAAGTTGTTAACATATGTGCAGCAGGTTGAATTAATAACTGCACAAACTTCATCTTGTTTAGCTAGTAAATAACTCAACACTAGTCTGTTATTGAGAACTACATTTCCCAAAGAGTCTAGAGATTATTTAATTCCCTTTAGTGCCCACCTGTGTTGGTGGCTAAGGATTCCAGGGTTTGAGTCAAGTTCCTTAGTGTTGACTCATGGTGGAAAAAGCTACCCCTGGGTGCCGCTAGTGTTGTTGCCGCCCCAATTCCCACCAGAGTTAATCCTATTGCTCACTTAATTCTGGTGTTGCTGGATCCTTCTGGGTTTTACACCGTGACCCCTTGGGGGGCAAGGGTGGCCAATATGCATTCACCCATGTTCTTCATTTTTGATATACAAGGGATATATTTGATATACAAGGGAAAACTACTCCTGAAATAACAGGTAGCTCCCCAGGGAGTTGGGAGTAGTTATGGAGTGTGTTTTTCCCACTCACAGCCACAAAAAAAAAAAAAAAAAAGAAAAAAAAAATGAGCCCAGTTGGGACACAAATAGAGGACCTACAGGGTATAATGTCTATCCTTTTGTGTCAAGTTGGGACTATAGAAATATTCTTCTCAAATGGTGGTGGCCAAACCATCTTTGTTTTCTAGAAAGGAGCAGTACTCCCACGTTCCCAGATTAGGCAGTTGTTTTTCTCCTGCATGTTTTGTTCCACAAGAAGCCACTATATATGGTGTCCTTGCTTACAAGTAGAATCCCATTTACCTCTCTGTGGTCCTGGGAACTTGGCAAGCAGAGATGGATCAGAGCATCACAAGGAAGCTTCTGCCTTTTTGTCATTAACGCAAAAGTGGGTGCAAAAGATAGAATCATGAGTGCACTGGAGATATAAATACCCAACTTCCCAGTTCCAGGTAATAGTAGCAGGGATGGGGAGTTACATGGAATTCATTAGGTAAGGGAGAGTTGCACTTAAAAAGTAGGGGTTTGGGTACTTTGGGATTGCTAGTTAAGAGGTCTGGGGAGATGGCCATGAAAATTTCTAGATAAGTCAGAAGGTAAAGCTCTCTATCCTGGGGATATTGATGACTAATCTAGTGACTGTAAAAATGATTTCCTAGTGCTATAACTTTTGAAATATTTACTATAGAATTTTGTTTCCACCCACACTGGATCAGGGTAATGGGGAGAGCAAACAAGATGAACAGTGGCAGCACAGTGTCCAGATGGGCTTTAGAGTGACCTCTACACCCAACAAGTACAAAAAAGGTGTTTCCCAGGAGAAGGTGGTTGGCAAATTTGGTAGAAAATAAGTATTACAATCAAGAAGAAGAGAAAACTTGATGTTTCTATTACTACCCACACCATCACGTTACCACTTTTGGCTGAGTGTTGATTTTTTAAAATAAGTATCAGAAGTCTTCCAAAGGTTCACAGATGTAGACCGTGGTGTCCTCCTTTTGTGCCTGCAACTCATAAGAAACAGGTTTTAATCCTGGACAGGGGTACCCAACTAGTGATTTCTTGAAGATTAACAGAAGTGGGAGTACTTAACAATAGCAAATAAGGGCTCTTTCATTTTGGTTGTAATTGATCTCAGGGGAATCTTTCTTTAAAGTTTTACAAAGACTAAGTCTTCCAGGAGAAGGCAATACTTTATTTTATATTTTGTAGGGCTTTGTGAACCTCGCCTAAATTTTAAAGGAGTCTTCTGGGTGTGTCTAACTCCCTGATTTTTGTCACGGCTTGAGTTCGCTTTTCAGGGATTTGGGAGAATTTCCTTTGTTCAAAGGACTTAGCGTCAAAAGACTTATATTCAATTAAACATTCTAGGCCAGACAGGAATGGATTTGGGCAGATACTCATTAGCCCTTGAATTATTTTTAAGCAATGTAAGAGTCAGAAACTAAAACCCAGAAATAAGATTATATGTCAGTAAGAGACCAGAGTATAGAATCAAGGTATATTGAGAGAAAACACTGCTCCCACAGAGTTTTAAGTAAAAACACTTTAGCATCTGGCCATAATAATAGTCAGAACTGGAAGAGAAAAAGTCACAGGATCTGACAAAAGCTAAAGGAGACAGTTACATGAATCTGAGGAGCTTTTAAAAGAAACAGGTTACAGGATTGTAAAACAAAATTTCTGGTAACTTTGCAAATTAGTATCTTAAGAAAATTTGGTTTTAGTATGTAGAATATTTTTAGGAAGTCTATTATAAATAATTTTATTTTAATTGCAGCTAAAATTTAATCACAGAAAATTTCTTTCATATAGTTCCCTTCATGAACCTTATTATAACCTACACAGACCATCTACAACATGCTTGGACTTTATGACTTGTTTTACATTATCTCTTAAATAACCAGCCATTTTATTTTTAGAACAAGAACTTAACATATGAGATTCTTTTTTATACAATATTACTCTTTTTTTATACTCTTCCTTGCCAAAAAATGTATTTTCTCTCTGCATCATTCTTTACATCTCTTGTTCTACTCATTGGTTCCATTATATTTTGAACCTCTCTTTTAATAATTTCTGAATTAGACAGAAATTATTATTTTCCCAATACATAATATGTTTATTTGGCAATTTTTTTATAGACCTAGGAAGTAATAAATTCTGAACTGCCCACCAGACACTGGCATTCTGTAGGTGAAGATAACTTTATAATTTTAAGTTTTGTAACTAAGCGAAAAGCTCACTGTTCAAAGCCATTTTAACTATTTGAAAGCTACAAATGCCAGTGGCTAATCTTAAAGTTAACTTTTAGAAGACACAGCAATTTTTTTTTTTTTTCAGACAGAGTTTCACTCTTGTTGCCCAGGCTGGGGTACAATGGCACGATCTTGGCTCACCACAACCTCTGCCTTCCACGTTCAAATGATTCTCCTGCCTCAGCCTCCCTAGTAGCTGCGATTACGGGCATGCACCACCACCCCCAACTAATTTTGTATTTTTAGTAGAGACAGGGTTTTCCATGTTGGTCAGGCTGGTCTCGAACTCCCGACCTCAGGTGATCCACCTGCCTTGGCCTCCGAAAGTGCTGGGATTACAGGCGTGAACCACCATGCCCAGCCCACAGTATTTTTTTTTTTAACTAACAAATTTAGACTAGTAATTTGTTTGATTTACCAGCACTTTTTTATTTATAAGCTAAACTGATGGCATGCAAGACACAACACACACTGCAATACCTGTATATACATTAAAAAAAATCAAACAAAGTGACAACTAAATTCAAGTTATTTATGAAATTGAGACCTGTGTACTGGCCAAATTTTGTTTACCCTGAAAGGTACAGAAGACAGGAAGAGGCAGAAAGGGGATCCTATAGCATTAAATACAAAAGGAAGTGGGTGAATGGCCTTGCTCAAGGGGAAAACTCAGAGTCCCTGAGCCACTGGAGAGTTCACTCAACAGTGAAGACACCAAAGAAAGATATTCAGGTAGACACTTGTGTGCCACTGTGGCAAGCTGTCTATCAGGTCATGGGCCTGAGATCCCCAATAAACTTACTTGAGTAAGGTAGCTCATTAGGGCTAGTGGAAAGAGTTTATCTCTAATATCGATGGCGAAGCTCTTCCTCTCTCATCAGGAATGGCTTGGATGTTCTCATTGCCAGTGGCCCTTTTGCTTATAGTAGACACACTAATTCTGGCCCATGGTCTGGCAAGCTGGGGCTCTTGTCTGGACATTCTAGATGTTGATCTCACAACACTTCCTCAGGGTGGGTAATTCTAAGGTGGTGAGGACCTAACTACATTGTTAATAATTGTACTTTTTTGGCTATTTCTTTTTTTTTTTTTTTTTTTTTTTTTTTTTTGTGCCTCTTCTTCTGCCTTGTCCCTGTTGTTGTAAATCCCAAAGTCCATGTTTAAAAGTTGGATCATGGGAGTTTGAGGTTCTACTGCCATTTTCATAGCTTCCTCCTAATGTCAGGGACAGATTAAGTAATAAAATGCATACCCAGGAGAGCTTGCCCTTCCAAGGAGTCCAGATCTGTATTAAGCATATTTCCTGAGTGTCTTAATCAAGCAACCCTGAAATGGAGTGAGATTTTTGTTGTTTATGTGAATTATTTATCTAACCTTGTCATAATTGATTGGCATAATTGCTCACTTTTTCTTCTGCTTTTTTTTCATAGCATAGCAAGCTGATGACAATACTTGGTAGTTATGACAAATTAAATTAAAGAATGTAGTGAACTTAAACTTCTCTGTAAGCTTTTCCAGATCCTCTGAAACCTGGCAAAATTTCCCTTGTATAAAATTAAATCATGCATATAAAATGGAACATGTAAACTGAGTATTCCTTCACTTTCACCAACTACCTCCCTACAATGAACACAAGTTTTATTTTAAGGACTGATATGAAGCCTCACTCCTGCAGGGACTGGTTGAGTTTAATTTATTGGACAGTTGGGGGTATAGGCTGGGGCTTGTTAAATAAGGGGCAGGGTTACCTGATGACTTTGGGATGGAATCTTTCCTTAGAGAAGTAGTGCAATGCCACCTCAGAATTGGGGGAATGAGGAGACTCTGAGGAGGTCATAGGCCTTCCAGGGGGAGCAACTATGAGGGGGTTTCTTAGCCATGGTTTTCTGGTGCCTGCAAGTAACATGATCCAGTAAAAGGCCATAAAAGCCTGAACATAGATCTTTTCCCATTTTCCTTCTTTTTTTACAGAAAATAATGCCTAATTGTAAAATAGCATTATAATGTAAAGACACATGCCTAAACCAGACATACTCATTTTTAAATTTGTATTGGACTCAAGAGGTGTTGCAATAGAAAATGAGTTTCTTTTTATTTAAATTGAATTTGAATTTGCTCCAATAGCCTAAAAGACACCCTAGTGGAGAGTCTGCTGGAATGCTTGTCATTATCTCCATTTCTGACAAGAATTTCTACTGGACACAGAAGTTTCTGTAAATCTAGTGAGAGGGAAAGCAAGTGGGTCTTTGCTACTTTTCCCTTTTAAATTCTCACTTCATGAACAGAAGGTGTAAGTATAGTTAACAACGTATCATGAGAATGGATTATAAGTGTTTACCGGTGAATGAAATATTATTAAAGAAGTATTTTTTATTAAGTAAAGTGTAGAAGGAAAATTATATATAAAGTTACAATAAGAAATAAAAATACTATTACAGAAAATTATAATTTCAGGCAAAAAACAAGAAAAGGCAAGACCAAGATAACCCTAGGCTGGGCCTCTACCCAAGAATCCTAGAGAGAATGTGAGTGCTGAAAACCCCAGAGCATCTGGTGGCAGGGGGTGTCCAAGAATACCAAATGCCAACAACACAGACTACCCGAGTATCAGCCAATGAGGGTCCCCACACCAAATGCCGGAAACCCCAGAGTATCTGGGAGCCAACCAACACAGAATCAACACAATGGGGGACCTCTCACAATCAAGTGTCCTGCCTTATACAATTGCCCAAATATAGTAAACAGAAAGTCAAAGCAACAAAACTGCCAACAAAAAATACACTTTAGAACTAAAAATATGATAGCTGGCAAAGCAATAAAAGTGATTAAAAGGACCATGGAAAGGGATGACAAGGACGTGCTTTGGGGCACTCAAACAATGCGGTGCTTTTAACTGACCACTTAGCCAAAGGCTTTCATTCCCTAGCTCATCCAATATTATCAGCGGAGGGCGAAGAAGAGGGAACCCACACACATCCACAAAAGACAAAATGGCACTGACTGATCTTCCACATGGGACTTAGGTGAAGGTCTCTTCAGGTTCCCCCAACATGGGTGGGCTCAGCTGCTGTGGCGGGAGAGGCCAGCATGAGGTCTGGCAACCCACCGGCCTGCTGGTCAGAACAGCAGGTCCCACACAAGGCAGCATCACTATGGCTGCTTGCCCATTCACCCAACTCCGCAGCTTGCTGGGAAAGATGATGGCTCTTAAAAGTGCCTTTGTCTACTGTTAGCACTTGCAGTGTTAACAGTTCTTTGGTGTTACAGCCTCAGTGATGCAGCTCTTGCAGCCTCAGTCACTGACTGCTTTGTTTTCTCTCCACTTGCTGCTGCTCTGCTCATCCGTGGTTGTCTCTTGCTGTTGCCTTGCCATCTGCCAACCACCACCTCTCTCACTGTCTCTCACACTGTTGTCTTATCTCTTATGCCCCCACATCAGGTGCCACCTGATGCAGAGCACATAAGTCCCACATTGAGGTTTATCCAGGAAAGATTCTTGGCTCCACTCAGGAAAGAATTCAAGCGTGAGCCGATGGTAGAAGAAAACAGCTTTATTGAGGTGGCACAGTTCCTGCAGAGCAGAGCAACCTCACAGGCAGTGTGTTGAGAGTAGCAGCTTGGGGCAGTCCTGCAGTCATGTTTATATCCATTTCTAATTATATGCAAATTAAAGAGCAGTTATTCAGAAATTTCTAGAAAAAGGGTGGTAACTTTGGGGCTATTGCCATGGAAAGAGATAACTTCTGGGTATTGCCATGGCAATGGTAAACTGACATGGCAATTGTGGGCATGTCTTAGGGAGAGGTGCTTTCACCTCTTCCTTGTTTCAAACTTCAATCTGGTCCAACATAAAGTCCTACCTCCTACCTCAATCTTACTTATTTGATGTTAAATCATTTAATAGAAGATATGTATTAGAGTCATAAATTTGGAAGGTGAATATGTTTCAATGAAAAAAATACAAAAAAAAAAGCTGTATATTTATAAAAAAGGAAATTGAGATGCAAAGGGGTCTTCAGAATTTCGAACCAGTAAATTACAGAGGATGAGTCTCAAACTCTGATATGTTTACTTCCTAGTGCCATGACTTTTCTGTAGTAATTCTTCCTTGTTATTTTTTAGTTTTAGTTTATTTTTAATGTACATTTTATGCAAACATTCAGGTAAGGATAAAAAGGTGAGCATACATACATTCTAAAATAATGAAGACAGTTTTAAATGCCATAGGAGAGAGGTACAAGCAAAGAGGTGCACATAGAATTGTTTGTTAAAGACTTAGTGGAAGAATTAATATATCAAAAGGCTTCAAAATAGGAGCAGCTTAGGATGTTCACAGAAAATGAAATAAAGAGCATATTATGGTAGAAAAAAATATTGTGAGCAAGGGCACAGAGTCTGAAAAGAATAAAATATGATTAGAGAGTAATAAATAGTCCAGTTGAGCTTAAGAAGTATTTTATAGACACTAATACATGTTTAGAAAGAGAAAGGAAGGAAGGAAGGAAGGAAGGAAGGAAGGAAGGAAGGAAGAAAGGAAGGAAGGAAGGAAGGAAGGAAGGAAGGAAAAAAGAAAGAGAGGGAGAGAGGGAATGAGCCAGGAAGGAAGGAGCAACGGAAGTGAGGGAAGGAGGGAAGCAATGAACAAATGAAAGGTCTTAAATAGTAGGCTGAGGATTTTCAAATTAATTCAAGAGAAAAACGGTTTAACTAATGTTATTTTGTTTTTCAAGATTGTCTGCTGGCTTCCTTCCAGCAAATGCAGTTCAGAATTGGTGATCATAGGTGTATAGAGTTTTGGTTTTAGTCACATAAATGTATGATTCTTACTGTCCCTTTCTTGGGATGATAACCCGAAAGAGGGAAAGCAAGTAGCATTTCATACAGGGGGGCCAGATAAATTATAAGTCCAGTCAGAACCCAAGCAAAATAAACAATGTTTCTGAAACACAAGTTATGACCAAAAAGAATGGATGAATTATTACTTTGGTATTTTCTTTGTTATTTATGTCCAGAAATCGATCAAGCTGAAGGAACAGAATAATTTATAAATCAGGTGCCGTCAAATACTTGTGACTCTCAACTGGTATAACCTGTCCCAGAATTCCTACAAGATTTGATGACAATAGAAAATAATCTTATTACAAGCCTGACATTAATCATCAAATACATATTATTCCAACCTGATAGAAAAATATGAATTAAAAATACAATAGCTGCTGAAAACAGAAGTGCCCACTGAATGTACAAAACCATTTCTCCTTCCTCACCATACCTTGTTTAATAAAAATAGATGTAGCTGATGGAACATTTATTATGGAGACAAGTTAACCAAAAAGACCTGTCAATTTGATGGAGGAGGTTATTTGTTCAACAAAATATCCAAGCACATGAAGCAATCTGGAAATCCAATAGGAAAGCAGAGACAGCCTGCTTCCTGCTTTTGCTTTCCCCCACCTGTCTTTTTGGCCAGAAATAAGTATCTGAAGAGAAATGATTAAAAGTATATATAGCTTCATGAACATATTTTGCTTCATCAAATTCAGAAGGACTAGAAGGTGACTGGTCATCTCATGAGAGCAGAATTTAGAACAAGGATCTCGTTAGAAACTACTAGTCAATCAATCTCTTTTTTTCTAGCAGTTATATGGTCTCCAAACCCATTTTATTTGATGGACATTTTCTACACTCCAAAACTTTGAAAAGGTTTTCAAAACCTTTTCTACACTCATGTGGTCAGTCTTTCAACTAAACTACATTAACTAAATTAACTAAATTAATAGAAATCTGATAAATAATTTAGAATTCCAAGAAATCAGTTTAACAGTAAAGATAAAGATTTATAATTGGCAGGCACAACAAATGTTTCCTATCAGCCTATTAGTGTACCATTTTTCTATAGGCTGCATGTTAAGAAGGGTTCTAATTGGAAGGTATTTTGGTGATCAGAAAAAGAGAAGTTAATTAGGCAGTATCAACGGCTCACGGCACCAACATCTACGTAGTGCCAGACTGAGCTGTTTTTGTTTGTTTGTTTCTCTATTTTTTAGGAGCTGTTGACACTGTGGTCCAAACCTAATTTTTAGTAGCTTAAAGCGACGTAGGTTTATTTATCACACATACCACATGTCCGTGTTGAGCTAGTGCTCGTGCTGGCTCAGGGTTTCAGCCTGATGAGGGCCTTCACCATCAGGAATCTCACGAATTATTGCTCCAGGGGAAAGGAGGGAGGGCAAATTGTACACTAACTCTTAACTGCTTAGCCTTGGAAATGAAAGACGAAGCTTCCTCTCATATTGCATTTGCTAAAGAAAGAAAGATGGTCATGCCTAATTTCAAAGCACAGGACATTTCAAACAAATTCCACACCATTACAAATGAGAATTAGAATATAACAAACAGCCCTATTATCTTTCAAAACATTTTTGCTGTTGTGTTCAGCTTTTCTAGATACATTTTTTCTTTTTCATAGTAAATTGTACTAAATGTCTGTAGTGTGGTTTTAGATTTACTAATGGGATACATTCAAATTCTCCTAAGTGTAGTCATTTAACTGTCATGTGTTTGGTGTCTAAACCCAGCAATACTTTTATTGCTTAGTGGAGTGGAGCGGAGGTTACTTCCATAGAGAACTGATCTCAACCATTATTTGTTGACTCTTTTAAGTTACCATGCTTTAAAGGTCTGCATGCTGCTATTACTTCCATGTACACACACCCAGAATCATCTTTTAACTCTTCCGGATGAGTAACAAGATGGGTTCAAGTGCTCTTGTTCTGAGAAATTGAAATCCACTGAGATTATGTGATAACTGTTTATTTGCCAGTTGCACCAAGCTAAGGCTCATTTTTCAGAAGGAAAATCGTTCTTTCCTCTCCACAGACTATATCCACAATTTAATCAAAGACAATACGATGTAGTAGAAAAGGTCACAGACTTTGGAACCAGATAGATACAGATCTCAGTATAGACTTTTTTACCTATCATTGTGGCTGCTTTGGGTGCCAACCTCTTTCAGATTCTTTTTCCTCATGTATAAAACGACACAATGGTACCCAAATAGGAGTGTTGTCATTAGTTAATGTTACAAATCAAATGTGCCCAACACACAGCCTGACATAAGAAAGACTACTTCCATTTCAGAAAATGACGTTTGCTATAGTAGCTTTCTGAATATTTGCCAGAAGACACAATGTGAAATAGGGAATATTCTCCAAACAATGTGTTTATTCACCTCTGTTTAGTGAAGTCCTAAAGGTGTGTACCTAGCACAGTGCCTGGCACACAGTAAATACTATAATTCCCAAATGTTTGTAGAAAGAAACTTTTTAGAACCAATAGTAGCTGCAGGTCTAGTTAATGGGAATCCTGCAATTGCTAATTTTCCAAAACAAAACTTCACACTCTTGAGGGAGGAAGAAATTAAATCTTGTTGTAATTTATATTCCATCTGAGGCTGTATTCTGCTATGATCCCACCCAGGCTGCCTATAAATAAATAGTTATAAAACATAGACCCTGATAAAAATTCAAAATCCTATTGCTTACATCCACTCTCTGTTTTGTCCCTTCCATTTTGTTTTTCTCTCAAGCATTATAAAAATAAACAATCCCTGTTGAGTTATTTCTGTCCCCATCCATTTCTTTTCAGAAGCTAACCATTCAGGGGAAAGAAGCTCTAATTTATTTTTTTCTCTGTATTTAGCAGGACAACTAATCTTGATTTTAAAAAGCTGTCTAGAGTGTTTGTTTTTGCCTTTCCTATTAGCCTGGACAGATTTCATTAGTAACCAAAACATAAAAATGCCAACATGTATTGGCCTCCAGACTGGTGTGCCTCTCCAAAGCATTTTCCAGGCCTTGGGATGCCACTGAAGCAAGCCTTGAGGTTGAATTGTCACTACACTTATGTTTGAGGGTATTACATTTTATGTATTTCTCTAGGGGTGTTTGCTAGGCCTTCCTTTATTCCTCTTTGAGACTGCCATACACTGATCTCCCTCTCACTCCTATTCCTTCTTATGGATGTAAGACACTGGTAGCTGCCTCAGTCTTCCTTACAATTCTGACTCCTGTCATCTATATGCTGAGTACTTTCAGCACCCTAACCTCTTAAGTATCTAAATTTGCAATGCCTCACATTGAAAAAAAAAAAAAAAACAATATTCCATGTGAGTGAAATATCATTGAATGTAAGAAGAATTCATATGCTAGAATACAAATTGATTCCATTGGCTACATTTTCTGAAAGAAAAAGTAAAGATTCTAATGTGTTGGCTAGATCGTGAAATCTTACCTATATTCCAAAGTCAGTAAGAATGATAATTTGGAATCAGTTCAATGGTGCTTTGACTTTAGTTTACTGCAAAGTAAAAAACAGTGCAAAGGAAATACGTAAATTAAGGATAAGAGTGAGGGTGGTTCCCCAATGTCACCCTAGTTTGTCTGAAAGATGCACTTTGAATTCAGAGGTCAAGGCACCCCTACAGGAGAGGAAACAATGTTTCTTAAGAAAGTCAAAACCTTTTCTGTGGCTTACAGGCTGTATCAGTACTCGAGGGTCCACACTAGTACTATAAAAGGCATCCCTCCTGATACCACAGTTACAGATACCTGATGTTCATAGATGTGGCCATGGCTTTCTATATCAATTTGTAAGCTTCAAAATTGTTGAGGACATTAAAAAATAACCTATGCTAATTTATAAAAAATACCCATAAACCATCAGTGTTATGACACATTGTGAAAACTTGCTTCGTTAGAGCCCACTTTCATTTGCTCATCATGGAATTGATAATGCTTAGTGCCTTTTCTATAAATAGTTCTAATATTTAATGAGATGAGAGGAAATTATGCAGTTCAAATGGAGGGGCATATACAACAAAAACATCAAAAAACAAACCTTGCCAACATATGTAACAAGTAAGATCTGGTAGCGAGATCAAAAGAAATATGCCTATGAAGAAAAATGTAAGTGAAAAGTTGAATTGATCATTTTTTTAAAAGCATTATAGAATGAAAGAATACATATAAGGAAAACAAGCTATATAAACAATTTATACTCTTGATCTAATTGTGTCATATTGGACAAATTACTTCATCTTTTTCATCTGAATAAATAGGCATTTGATTATATAATTTACTAAGATTTCTTAGATTTTTCCGTATTTATTATGAGTAGTACTTTTATAAACTTGTGAGGAAACCTCAAGTAATAAACTAAGGTCAGTGTGTGTTTAATTTACTATGTTTTACATATTTCTTCCTAATAAACAATAACTTTTTAATATTTCAGCTGGTCAATGTATATGTGGGAAGTTTGACAATTTAGTTCAGTTTCTGAATGCTTTATTTCATATCAGATTGGCAAATAGAAATGAAAACATTATCACCAGCCATCTCTGGCACCTCCTTTTCTAACAACTCCTGCTGATATAGGTGAAAATGATCTGGACCTCAAAAATGGGAAAGAGAATAAGGGCGCAGAATTTCAATCCCTACTGTCCATGATGTCTGTGGAAATCCCATAAAATATTTTAGTTTTACAGGAGAAAAATTCAAGGTGGATTGAAAAGTTACAAGCATCTTCCCATAAAATATTAATAACCACTGTAATTGAATATGGACAAGACAAATGAGAAAAGCAACCAACTTTCTGATGAAATATTTAATGGAAATATTACTTAATAGGACGAATTGCTGATCTGAAGATGAAGGCTCCACTGAGGAAGAGCAAGAAGTGCTTTGGGCTGAAGCTAAACAGATATAGAAGCTGTTCTCTTTGATAGATTAAGAGGAAAAGGGCGATACCTAATTTAGTGTTTTCCTTCCTTTTCTCACTAGGATTCATTTTCTCCCCTCCTTTCCTTTTTTATGTTCAAGAAAATGTTTAATGCATGACAAACAGATAGTGAAGACCCTCATGTATTCATTTATTCAGCATATTTAAAATATACTTTAAACTTTTAAAAATGCTAAATTATAGTGAACATTGATTCTGGGAGAGACTAACAAGTTGGTTTCACTCTTATCCCTTTTAAGATCACTCTTTCCCTGTTAAATTTTTTTATATACAGAAAGCTCGTGGGGTTTTTCTTCAAGTGTGTTGAATATTCTGTTGTTTCATGTTCTAAGTCATCTCCATACGGGACACATAATCCCTCACACCCAGAAGTTCCTCTACTCAAACGCTTGCTACCTCCTCATCCCTGAAGTCATTATTGAGCCTGGAGTTTTCCATCATCATCACCTGCAGATCTCTAGCATAGGCTGGTTTAAGATTGATGATCTTCAGAATGAGTGGGATGCTGTGCATAATGGCTCAGCAGGCTGCCTTCAAGTCAAGGTGCATTCCTTGCTATTTTCACCATGCATTTATTGTGCTGTCCAACCTGCCTTCCATTGATTAGGGTCCATTCACAGTGGTGTGATAGAATATAAAAAGTAAACTATTTGAATTGAAATGTTGCCTTCATCTCAACACTTGGCTGTAGCTGGAGAATCCACTTCCAAGATGTTGAAATTACATAACTAGTAAATTGGTATTTACTGTTGGCAGGAGGCCTTCATTCTCACACATGGACTTCACCACTGGGGTTCTTGAGTATCTTTATGGCATGACAGATGGCTTCCTCTAGAGCAAGTTCCACAAAAGGAAACATCTGTAATGATTTTTATGACCCAGGCTCAGAAGTCACACACCATCATTACTGCAACTTATTAATTGGTTATACAGGTCAGCCTTTTTATTTGTGCTGGGCAGTACTACATGAGTGAATGAATAGCATGAAGTGAGAATTATTGAGAGTCATCTTGGAAGCTGGATAAGAGGGGTTTTAGATATTTTGTGTTTACAATGGTGTATTTGTAGTTAAAAAGAGAGACTTTTAGATTGCATTATTATTACCCAAAAGTCACTCCCTTCCTGCTCCTGTATTCATCATGTTTGCTATAAACATTCCCAAAATCTCAGTGGAGCAGCACTTATTTCCTTCTTACATTAGTTTTCAGTGGCTGTGGGTCACACTGTTTCTCTATTTTGTTCTCTTCTTCTTTGCCCCATGTATTTTCTCACATTTCATTCGCCAAGCAAGTCACATGCCCAGGCTGATAATGGAAAGTGGAAATATATTCTCATAAAGAGTATGGCAAGGGAGTTGATGCTATCATCTACATCACTTATAGTAGCAAAATAATGGCCCTCAAAGACATCCATCTTTTAATTCCCAGAACCTGTGAATATATGACATTATATGGCAAAAGGAACACGAAAGTTGTAGATGGAATTTATGTTGCTAATGATCTGACTTTAAAATAGGCAGATTGTCCTGGATTATCTAAGTAGACCCATTTTAGTCAAAAGAGTCCTTAAAAGTGGAAAAGACAGGCTAAATAGGAGCTTCAGGGAGATGGTACAATGAAAAAGACTCAGCCCAACACTGCTGGTTTCAAAGGTTGTGAAAGGGAGGAAAGAGCCCAGGAATGCAAATGGCCTCTAAAAGTTAGGAAAAGCAAGGACATGGTTTCTCCTCTAGAGCCCCAGAAGGAACACAGTCTTGACAACACATTGATTTTTGCCCAGTGAGATCCATTTTCTAGAACTGTAAAATGCTGTCAAATTTAAAACAAATTCAGACTTAGGGGAGACTTTATTTAAAAGGATTACTGCAAGAAACGGAAGAGAACTATTGTAATAGTGGGAACTATTATGATAGACAGAACACTGATTATAAACTCTTTAAGCCTCTCAAGAATTAAGCAAAACAGCTTTTCTTTTATTGGGAGGAGTAAATAATGCTAAAATAATTCAATGTATAGAAGTGGGATGAAAAGTTTGGGCCTGATAGGATAGTAGACCAGAGAAATTCTTTTTTTTTTTTTGAGACAGAGTCTCACTCTGTTGCCCAGGCTGGAGTGCTGTGGTGCCATCTCGGCTCACTGCAATCTCCGTCTCCTGGGTTCAAGCAATTCTCCTGCCTCAGCCTCCCAAGTAGCTGGGAATACAGGCACGCGCCACCAGGACCAGCTAATTTTTTTGTATTTTTAGTAGAGACAGGGTTTCACCATGTTAATCAGGCTGGTCTCAAACTTCTGACCTCATGATCCACCCACCTTGGCCTCCCAAAGTGCTGGGATTACAGGCATGAGCCACCACGCCCGGCCCAGACAATGTTTTACCCTGAGGTCAGCATATTCTTAGAGGGACATTTCAGAAGAGGCTCAGTGCTGGTTAAAGTTCAAGGACCTGGGGGATGGAATAAATCTTAACCAAACTTCAGTTAGAAAGAATTTTGTTCTGATTTATTAGTGGGAACAGTTCACCTAATCATGAAGAAGTAAAGAATGGAAATTTGGAGGGTGTATGTCTGGCCTTGTCAGAGATAAACAATAATGGCATTCCTTCCTAAGTCTTAGGCTATGAAAAGGGTGGCTCTTTGCGGTAAACCCTTTCCCAAGACACCAAAGAGGAAGGAAGGATTAACCTTGATTAGCCTTCACTGTGTTCCAGGAGTACAGGGTTCAGGTAAAATTCAACACTGTCAATAATAAATTTGTATTGCTTAAGTAATTAAGTTTGTGGTAATTTGTTATGGCAACAACAGAAACATGATACACTATCCTTTCCATGTGACTTACAGTGTTTTCCCATATCACAGACACAACTAACATACAACTATCAACATTTAACATGAGCAGGAAATAAATGTTGGTTGTTATAAGCCATGTTGATATATTGATACTTACAGTAAGTACTGATAAAATATTATCTCACAGATTTGTTGAAAGATACAATAAATATAGATACACAAAGTGAATAGAATATATATACATATATTTACACAGGTGCATATAAAATGCACACACACACACACACACACACACGCACACAAACAAATTGCCTAGGACACAGTAAGCACTAAATGCAAGCAATTATTGATTTTGTAGAAAATATTGTTAACTGTCATTATTATTAGACACTCCAGTAGAAATGCTAGGTTATTGGTTATATTTCTATGTCTAGAATTCAGGGGAGAAGGCTAGGGTGGAAAAAAATGAGAGTCTACAGCCTGTATACACTCTATGATATCATCACCTTGGGACAAGGAAGAGTGTGGTGTATTGGCCAAATATGAGTAAGAGGAAAAACAGGAGCAAATACTGTCCCAGAAGCAAACAACAAGAAGAAAACACACACATGCACACACACACACACA
Organism: Rhinopithecus bieti; assembly: GCF_001698545.2. NCBI lineage: Eukaryota > Metazoa > Chordata > Mammalia > Primates > Cercopithecidae > Rhinopithecus > Rhinopithecus bieti. The sequence continues at coordinate 147,993 of NW_016803198.1, forward strand.
CACACACACACACACACACAAGTTCAAAGAGAGAATAATCAACTGTATCAAATACTGCTGATGGGAAAGTAATACAATTAAAAATGAGCCACTGCATTTAGCCAAGTAGAGACTATTGGTAATCTTGAAAAGCAATGTTTCATTGGAGTGGTAGAGACACAGTCACAGTCTGATTGAAGTGGTTGTAAAAGAGATGAGTGAAATAGAAAAAGCAAACGTAACAAGCTGTTTTAATGAGCTTTGCTTTAAAAGGAGGAAAGAAGAAAGGTAGTAGTTGGAGAGATATGTGAAGTTCAATAAGGTTTTTATTGTATTTGTTTTATTATTTTACATATAGGAAATATAAAGCATATTTATATTAATAGAGAAATGATATACTTTATGAAATTAGCAGGAGATGTTGATAGTGTAGTACAGAGTGGAGAATTGCTGAAAACATATTCTTTAAGAGGCCAGAAAGGATAGTTCCTCCATGGTAAAAAGAAGAACAGCACAGAATTAGAATGCAGGTGCAAATATAGTGAACAATTAGACTGTGGGAACACACAGTCATTTTCACCTGATTGTGTTTATTTTCTAGTGAAAGAGTGAACACTGTTATCAGCAGATAATGAAGATAGAGGTGGGATTGAGCAGAGAGTCAAAGGTGGGAAATGGTCATTGGGAAAATGAAAGAGTGGGTGAAATAAGGAATGTAGTAGGATTGTTAAGCAGCACTGAAAACGCACTTAGTGTTGGTGGCCACTAATTTAAAGTGAGATCAATCAGCCTTGTTGTTTTTCTTCACTCACATACATCTGAGCAAATGTGGAAAAAGAACAAGCAGAGAATTTGATATAACCAGAGCTGGGGTTTTGTCAGCTAAGTGGTCAAAGGAAGAAAAGGGAAAGGAAGTGAGAGTATGATAGTCAATGGTTTAGAGGAAGGATAGAATCTATAGCTATGCATGAAGGGATGTGAACTTAGAGGAGAAACAGTTCAAACATCAGATGAGCAATAGAGTGCAAACTCCAACAAGTAAAAACACCTAATGAAGTTATGATATTAGAAATAATGTATTAGAAAGATTCAGCTGAGGCTCAGTGGAATACTTGACATTGGGATAATGCAAATGATCAGTCGCTGGAAAAAACAGTGGAATGAGTGTCTGAGCTGAGGAAAATGTGAGAATGCTGGGCGAGAAGAGGTCAAGAAAATGAGAGTCTGAGGCTTTGAAAGAATTGTTCATTTGAATATTGAAATTTCTAAGAACTAAGAAATTAGTATTATTGGAGTGATGTTGAAATGTATTTATTTAGATCTTATTGTATTATATGTCTTGGGGAGAAAGAGAAAGTTAAAACAGAGAAGAACAAAACGAAAAGAGATAATATATCTTTCCTCATGGACTTCTCAATCTTGTCGGAGCCATCCCTTCCTGAGGATATACAGAGAGGTGGGTTTCAGTTATGATGGGAAAAGTTTTCTTCAAAATAATTTCTATTACTGATTTTCATATGATTTAGTCAACTGTTGGGCACCTTTTCTATTAACCCTTTATTCTTTGCAGTTGTTTCTTTTGACTTCTAATTCAAAACTATAAGTGTACTTAATTTTCATTCATGGGAAGATTTTTTTCCTGGACATCAAATTCCAAACTACATTCTCTTAAAATATCATAAGATATCCTGCTAAAATCAGGGGTAGGGATGTAACAAGGGCAGTACTAGTGTCAAAATGCCACATGAATTTGGCCAGTAGTCTTTAACTTTTGTAAGTTGCAGAGTATAATAAGGAATCAGTGCAGATAATCCATTTACATGTGGAACTTAATTTCCAAAATATAGGCTTCCTCTAAGTCCTTCATTTACCTAAAATGTGTTTTTTAATTAAAGAACTAGATATAGGGAAGACTCACTGCATAGCATGTGCTTAAAGCATAGCTCTGGATGTTATAAGTAAAACTGAAGCATGCATTGTGAAAATTAAAATAACATTCAGAGAAAATACTTAAAGAAATAATAAAATTCTATCAAAAAGGAGATGCTCAGAGCATATAGGCTTTATCCAATTGAGGAAAATGAAAACAAATCAACCAACAAGCAAACAAACAGCTAACCTCAAATAGACATTTCTCTGAACAACTTCACTATGAGTCTGCAAGGTACCTCTCTCTTTCACCCCATTCCACACACATATACACACAATTAATGTAGACCACTCACTTGCAGACAGAGCCCATGAGTGAAACCCGGGTAAAATCTTCCAGATTATCATTTCTTAGGCCACTTTCAGCAATCAGGTTTTATGCTTTTATGTTTCTTCAGCCTTTCCGTGTTGTTAAACGTAGATAACACAGATATATGCATGTCCTTGTATTAGGTGCTCTTGAAAAATGGAGGCTTCCAGGTGCTTAAACTAAATAGAGTCCCTCTATCCTCCACTAGCAGAGATCTCATCCTGATATTAATTTCTAAGTAGATTGGGCATCTCTTACCAACAGTGAAATTGAACTCCATCACACATCAAAGTAACATGATTAGAAAACCAAAAGTTACATTCTCCTGGGAAAATTCACGGTCTTTTTTTCATATTGCACAAAACTAGGTGGGGTGAAGAAAATAATGGAAAGAAATTAAAAGAAACAACCTACTCAATAATAAACATGAAAAGTCACAAAAAACAATTATATAAAAGTTCCGGCTGGGCACATTGGCCCATGCCTGTAATCCCAGCACTTTGGGAGACCAAGGCAGGTGTATTGCCTGAGCTCAGGAGTTTGCGACTAGCCTGGCCAACATACATGGTGAAACCTTGTCTCTACTAAAATACAAAAAAGTACTCAGGGGAGGCGGCGCGCACCTGTAGTCCCAGCTACTCAGGAGGCTAAGGCAGAAGAATCACCTGAACCCGGGAGGCAGACATTGCAGTGAGCCGAGATCACACCACTAAACTCCAGCCTGGGTGACACTGCGAGACACCATCTCAAAAAAAAAAAAAAAAAGAAGTTCCACAAAACTAACAGGCTACCCAGAATAACTATTTCAGTATCCCAAATTAATTGTTTTTAAATAATATTGAAACCCATATCGAGATTATGACTGGGGTGAGGGGTGGGGGACATAGAAAAGAAGGGAGGAAAGACAGTGAGAAAGTACACTCACAAGGAAGGACTGAGGAGGCTCAACACTTAGTGAAGAAATGGAGAGTCGTCATTTATTTTTCTCTACCATGCTATACCTGAAACGTGTAGACATACTGTTGTGTATATATGTGTGGGTATGTGTACGTTTGCATGCATGCATGCGTATATTTCTATGTGCACACACGTGTATATTTCTTCTGGTTATGTGAATGTTTCTGTGATGCTTAGGGTTTTTTTTTTGCAGTCAAGGGCAAATAAAATTCCATTTTACACTTGATGAAGAGCAACATTTGTCAAAGTTAGACTTCTGACTCTGGGCCTCTACGTATTAGTTTATATCGATATATAGGTCTCTCATATAGAAAGGCAATACCATTGACACACAATAACAGAGCATAGACTTAAAATTGCTACTCTAAGAAGGTTCTGCACGCTTTTACATGCTGATATATATAGCATAACAGTTGAAGTTAAAGCCAATTCCAAAATAAGATGAACTAAACCCACATAATAAAAATGGATAACATTATTTAGATCTTACAATATGTCATGTACTATGTTAAGCACTTTCTTTTTTTTAGGTTTTCTTAAACTTTTTTTTTTTCTCAAAATGATTTTCTTTTTTTTATTATTATACTTTATGTTTTAGGGTACAAGTGCACAACATTTAGGTTTGTTACATATGTGTACATGTGCCATGTTGGTGTGCTGCATCCATTAACTCATCATTTACATTAGGTATATCTCCTAATGCTATCCCTTCCCCTCCCTCCACCCCACAAAAGGCCCTGGTGTGTGATGTTCCCCTTCCTGTGTCCAAGTGTTCTCATTGTTCAGTTCCCACCTCTGAGTGAGAACATGTGGTGTTTGGTTTTCTGTTCTTGAGATAGTTTGCTGAGAATTATGGTTTCCAGCTGCATCCATGGCCCTACAAAGGACACGAACTCATCCTTTTTTATGGCTGCATAGTATTCCATGGTATACATGTGCCATATTTTGTTAATCCAGTCTGTCATTGATGGACATTTGTGTTGGTTCCAAGTCTTTGCTATTGTGAATAGTGCCACAATAAACATATGTGTGCATGCGTCTTCATAGCAGCATGATTTATAATCCTTTGGGTATATACCCAGTAATGGGATGGCTGGGTCAAATGGTATTTTCTAGTTCTAGATCTTTGAGGAATCGCCACACTGTCTTCCACAATCGTTGAACTAGTTTAAAATCCCACCAATAGGGTAAAGGTGTTCTTACTTCTCCACATCCTCTCCAGCACCTGTTGTTTCCTGATTTTTTAATGACTGCCATTCTAACTGGTGTGAGATGGTATCTCATTGTGGTTTTGATACGCATTTCTCTGATAGCTAGTGATGATGAGCATTTTTTCATGTGTCTGTTGGCTGCAAAAATGTCTTCCTTTGGAAATGTCTGTTCATATCCTTTGCCCACTTTTTGATGGGATTGTTTGATTTTTTCTTGTAAATTTGTTTGAGTTCTTTATAGGTTCTGACTATTAGCCATTTGTCAGATGAGTAGATTGCAAAAATTTCCTCCCATTCTGTAGGTTGCCTGTTCACTCTGATGGTAGTTTCTTTTGCTGTGCAGAAGCTCTTTAGTTTAATTAGATCCCATTTGTCAATTTTGGCTTTTGTTGCCATTGCTTTTGGTGTTTTAGACATGAAGTCCTTGCCCATGCCTATGTCCTGAATGGTATTGCCTAGGTTTTCTTCTAGGGTTTTTATGGTTTTATGTCTAACATTTAAGTCTCTAATCCATCTTGAATTAATTTTTGTATAAGGTGTAAGAAAGGGATCCAGTTTCAACTTTCTACATATGGCTAGCCAGTTTTCCCAGCACCAGTTATTAAATATGGAATCCTTTCCCCATTTCTTGTTTCTGTCAGGTTTGTCAAAGATCAGATGGCTGTAGATATGTAGTATTATTTCTGAGGGCTCTGTTCTGTTCCATTGGTCTGTATCTCTGTTTTGGTACCAGTACCATGCTGTTTTGGTTACTGTAGCCTTGTAGTAGAGTTTGAAGACAAGTAGCATGATGTCTCCAGCTTTGTTCTTTTGGCTTAGAACTGTTTGGCAATGTGGGGTCTTTTCTGGTTCCATATGAACTTTAAAGTAGTTTTTTCCAATTCTGTGAAGAAACTCATTGGTACCTTAATGGGGATGGCATTGAATGTATAAATTACCTTGGGCAGTATGGCCATTTTCATGATATTGATTCTTCCTATCCATGAGCATGGTATGTTCTTCCATTTGTTTATGTCCTCTTTCATTTCATTGAGCAGTGGTTTGTAGTTCTCCTTGAAGAGGTCCTTCACATCCCTTGTAAGTTGGATCCCTAGGTGTTTTATTCTCTTTGAAGCAATGGTGAATGGGAGTTCATTTATAATTCGGCTCTCTGTTTATCTGTTATTGGTGTATAAGAATGTTTGTGATTTTTGCACATTGATTTTGTATCCTGAGACTTTGCTGAAGTTGCTATTAGCTTAAGGAGATTTTGGGCTGAGACGATGGGGTTTTCTAAATATACAATCATGTCATCCACAAACAGGAATAATTTGACTTCTTATTTTCCTAATTGAATACCCTTTATTTCTTTCTCTCGCCTGATTGCCCTGAACAGAACTTCCAACACTATGTTGTATAGGAGTGGTGAGAGAGGGCATCCCTGTCTTGTGCCAGTTTTCAAGGGGAATGCTTTCTCTGTATTTCCTGAATTTGAATGTTGGCCTGCCTTGCTAGGTTGCAGAAATTCTCCTAGATAATATCCTGCAGAGTGTTTTCCAACTTGGTTCCATTCTCCCTGTCACCTTCAGGGACACCAATCAGATGTAGATTTGGTCTTCTCATATAGTCCCATATTTCTTCAAGGCTTTGTTCATTTCTTTTTTACTCTTTTTTCTCTAAACTTCTCTTCTCGCTTCATTTCATTCATTTGACCTTCAATCACTGATACCCTTTCTTCCAGTTGATCGAGTTGGTTACTGAAGCTTCTGCATTTGTCACGTAGTTCTCATGTCATGGTTTTAATTTCTATCAGGTTGTTTAAGGACTTCTCTACATTGGTCATTCTAGTTAGTCATTCATCAAATCTTTTTTCAAGGTTCTGAGTTTCGTTGTGGTGAGTTCGTAGTTCCTCCTTTAGCTCAGAGCAGTTTGATCATCTGAAGCCTTCTCCTCTCAACTTGTCAAATTCACTCTCCATCCAGCTTTGTTCCATTGCTGGCGAGGAGCTGTGTTCCTTTGGAGGGGGAGAGGTCCTCTGATTTTTAGAATTTTCAGCTTTTTTGCACTGTTTTTTCCCCATCTTTGTGGTTTTATCTACCTTTGGTCTTTGATGACTGTGACATACAGATGGGGTTTTGGTGTGGATGTCCTTTCTGTTTGTTGGTTTTCCTTATAATAGGACCCTCAGCTGCAGGTCTGTTGGAATTTGCTTGAGGTCCACTCCAGACCCTGTTTGCCTGGGTATCAGCAGCAGAGGCTGCAGAAGTGTGAATATTGCTGAACAGTGAACGTTGCTGTCTGATTGTTCCTCTGGAAGTTTCATCTCAGAGGTGTTCCCAGCCCTGTGAGGTGTGAGATGTCAGTCTGCCCCTAGTGGGGGATGTCTCCCAGTTAGGCTTCTCAAGGGTCAGGGACCCACTTGAGCAGACAGTCTGTCCGTTCTCAGATCTCAAACTCCGTGCTGGGAGAACCACTACTCTCTTCAAAGCTGTCAGACGGGGACATTTATTACATCTGCAGATGTTTCTGCTGCCTTTTGTTTGGCTATGCCTTGTTCCCAGAGGTGGAGTCTACAGAGGCAGGCAGGTCTCCTTGAGCTGCGGTGTACTCCATCCAGTTCAAGCTTCCCAGTCACTTTGTTTACCTACTTAAGCCTCAGCAATGGCGGGCGCCTCTCTTCCAGCCTCGCCACCGCCTTGCAGTTAGATCTCAGACTGCTGTGCTAGCAATGAGGGAGGCTTCGTGGGCGTGGGACCCTCCGAGTCAGGCATGGGATATAATCTCCTGGTGTGCCGTTTGCTAAGACCCTTGGTAAGTGCAGTATTAGGGTGGGAGTGACCCAATTATCCAGGTGTTGTGTGTCATGGTTTCCCTTGGCTAGGAAAAGGAATTCCCTTCCCCTTTGTGCTTCCCGGGTGAGGCGATGCCTTGCCCTACTTTGGGTCTCACTCGTTGGACTGCACCCACTGTCATGCACCCACTGTCCGACACGCTCCAGTGAGATGAACCCAGTACCTCAGCTGGAAATGCAGAAATCACCCATCTTCTGTGTCACTCATGCTGGGAGTTGGAGGCTGGAGCTGTTCCTATTCAGCCATCTTGGTGCCACCTGTTTAGCACTTTTATTTGATTATTGTATTTGATTGTCCCAAAAACCTATTGAGGGAGCTACTACTATTATGTCTAGTTTGTAGATGAGGAAGCTCAGATTTAAATAATTATAGATGAGAAAACTCAACTTCCCATGATTATATACCTGGATAAAGAGTGGCAGAGGTGTATGAAAGTACATCATCTTATTCCAGTGCCAACTATTAACCAGTGCATTATATTCAAGATAACCTTGGAACAAGTAGGCAGAGATTAACACTCATTGCAAACCACAGATCATTCTCTAAATGATTCCAGTCAGAATAAATATCTATAAACCCACTATTCGAATGAGAGAAGATACAGAAGATTATATGTATACATGCATATATAAAGAATATTGTATAGATAGATACAACATTCATGGCAATGCAGTGACATTACTCAGAGGATAAAACATAGAAGAACCTCTCAGCACTCACAAATGTCCTAAATATAATATAAAAATGCATTTCTTGTCATGCTTAATGACCATATACTGCCACTTGGAGTGATTGGAGCTTCCTTTGCAGATTTTTGTTGTTGTTGTTGTTGAAAACCTATCTTTCTCTCTCTGTTTGTCAAACCCAACAGAATCCATAAAAAGCATTAATTCAAAAGCCCCATTGTGGAGCCAAAGCATTATTGAACTACAGTGACAAAGAGAATAAGAGACACAGATGCCACCACAACTGAAGCAACAGGTTCACACACGCTGGAAAGCAGGTATGTTCCCCACAGGACATATTTGGAAAAGCTGGCCACTCCTTCAAAAAGTAAAGCACTTTTATAAATCATATGTATGAATATCAATGCCCTATAAGGTACTATTTGAGAATACACAACAAAATATGGGTAAATCTCGACTGCAATGACATGTTCTAATATAGGCTCAGAAAACCTAGTTTTGTTACTTTGGCACCATAATGCTGTTTCTCAACCCATTTTCTAACTCCAGTGAGTATTAGGCCCTGTCTCAATGGGCATTAATTACCTCATACCTAGGTTCTTTTTCAAAGATTATAGAGTGGTAGCCTAATGGCTAAATCACACAACTCACGTATATTTTTCTGCACAGTGTAAGTACATAAATGCACATTATGTGTATATATGTGTATAACATATGTAACTGTGTATATATATATATACACACCCATATTTATACACATGTATTCATTATGTGTGTGTATGTGTGTGTGTGTGTGTGTGTGTGTGTGTGTGTATGTCTCAGTGCTTTAGAATAATGGAGATGCACTGGCCTCTTTGCATTGTTTCTTTATAAATTTAGATTACCTGACTGCAACTTTACATACTCAAGTCATTTAAATTGTACATGTTTTGTATTCTTAACTAGATGGGCTAAAGGGAAGCATTCTCTCTTTCACTTTTTTTTCAGGGCACAGGCACATCCGCTTTTACATTTAAAAGCAAAATTTTGTTCACTCATGTAGTTTTAGAAAATGTATCATATTCTCAAAGGAGTTCATTACCCAGAGAAATTTTGAAGGTCTCATAAAGACCTCTAGTTCCCAGTCAATATTTTATAACCTCTATTATTTATGTCTGGGAGGGAAGGGAAGTGTCTTAGCTAAAGTTGTTACTAGAATATATACAATACTAATTAATGCCAGTCTAGGACTAGAATGAGGTCACCTGACCAACAGACGCAAGTACCATTTTTCCTACATCAATCTACGTTTAGGTTCTTCATCAATATTTGCTTCAATCTTTTTGGCAACAGCCAGGTAAAAGGATAATTGAATGTCACAAGCTCTATATTAAAAAGAGGCAAATTTAAATCATTTATTCTTAACTACATAAGTATATCTATATTGTCTGATTCTGTTCTGGATGTGTTGCTCTGGCGTCATAGAACAAATTTTCAATGATGATGGTGACAAACATCCGAAGGAAGTGACTTCAGTTTCTAGGAAGAATGATGCTCAAGTGTACTTACTAGTGTTGTCTTGCTTAGGAGTGCTTGTCTTCCTTTGAGTTACTGTGTTATGCCTCCTCCTAACTTTTCCATAAATAGAAGTATATTTTAGGAAAATGAGAGTGGTAGGGAAAAGAATGAGAACTGCTATCCATTTTAGAGACTATTTGGTGCAAACCCAAATGCCATTTCAGCTGACCTAGACTTATTGCTTCAAGTATAATTTTTTTTTCTTGTAAATCTTTTCCTAAGTTTCACTTCATTCACCTTAGATCACATGTACATTAGGTTGGGGGCCATGTTCATGCTACGGCAGTGTATTTAGGAAGTGGCTCTTTTGCAGCACTTTCAAATCCCAAGATTAAATACACTCCATTCAAAAAGATACAATCTTTAGGCACTAGATAGTTTCAGGAATGCAGAACCTTCTTTACTAGGCTCATACTTCCACTCAAGAAAGCCCTTCAGGTTTAGCAATTTCCACGATGAAAAGAAGTGGATGATCTCTCGAGAAAGTTGAGTTTATAATAAATTTCCTGCTGAAAATGACATCAAAAGTAAATTTGAGCCAATTTTGAAAGTCAAAGAAAAATCTCTCTGTTCCTTCTCAGTCGATACTACTTGTGACTTACAAGCTCTTAAGTTTTTCTTAATATTTTCTTCTCCCCTACTCTAGTCCATTGAGGATCAGAGTTCGATAAATTGAAAACTATTAGGAAGAAATACATGCCAATTCCACAAAAAAGTTATGTAAAGACTAAGAGCATTTAACAGATGAAAACAAGATCAGATGAAGCAAAATCTGAAGGAAGATAGAAATGATAACTTTCCATATTTGCAAAAAATTAATAAAAGCCTCAAATGGATGTGGTTCCTAAAAGTAAGTGGGACAGCTCTAAAGAACTAAAGATTTTTATTATCTGCCATGAATACCGCACTGTGACTGCATCCAAAGGGAAATACAGGGGAATATAAACTTGACAAAGCCCAACCCTTAAATTAATTACCACATAGGTGAGGGCATAAAATATAGGCTTGTGAAAAATAAATATACAACAAAACGGTAAGCGATTGGTACAGATAGACAAGAATCATTTAAAAAGATTCCAGAAATATCCCTGCATAGAGTATGAGACACTTTTAGTATCTGTGATAAAATTTTTCATTCATATAATCTTTTTTGTTATGAGGGAATTTCACATGTATTATCTCTTATTATTCTTAGATTAACATCATTACATAGGTGGGTCCCATTTCATAAATAGGTGAACTGGGGATTAAATATTTTACAGAATTTTCTCAATGTTATATGGATGGATAGTGTCAGAATTTTGATTTGAACCCCCAGCTATAGTCCTAAATTGATATAAGATGGTCAAGGTAAATTAAGTACTAGAACTTAAAAGAGTCATTACTTGATTTACCAGTTACATACAGAATGATAAAATAGGTATTGCTTACTTGCCCGTACCTATACTTCTATGAGAAAGCAGAAATCCTTTCTAGAAGGGTAGGTACAGACAAGTATGCAATACTATTAAATATGATACATGAGCTAATTGGAGGAATAATAATGATGAAATAACTTTTGCCGCAACTCTTGGAAGACTTGGATTGTTACCGTGGTGCTCTCCTAAAGTAGGAGCATGTGTTATACGGATATAAAAAGCGGTTCAGGACATCAAGAATTTGAGAATCTTGGGAAAAATCAGTGCCTTACCATAAAAGATTCACTATATAAGAGAGGAAAAAATCTTACCATCTGAGAGAAAAGGAGGCAATGCCAGTCTAGGTCGGGGTCTAATCCTTAAGGAGAGAAAACATGTTTTTAAATTTCATTGCTACCATGTTCTAGGTAAAAAGCATTTGAAAAGTTAAATTTCTTAAGGCTTCTTACGCCTCATCTATTAATGGTATAAATAACCATATAGTAGGTACATAGATCCCACCTTTAGAGTGGAGGCATTTATTGCCCAATTGTCAGGAATATTGCCTGCTGACAGCTCGTGGATTTGAAAACACCCAGAAAGATGTTTTCAGCCAAAAGATGCCCTATCAAAGCTGATGCCTACCAATGAGGTAGCCCATTAACCATGTCACTGCGGGGAGCCAAAGGCACAGTTACCTCAATGTGGGACAGGTCTAAAGAGCCTTCCCAGCTTCTGAACTCTACATGAGATCAGCTAGTATCTTCATTATCCCTCAATATTATTTCATTCTATTATCATTTCATCATCATTATTAGTTAATCATTACTTCATTATATTTCAGTTTATCCTTCTGACCAATCTTGCATTGTTCCTTTCTTCATAGGTGTTATTGAGGCCACTTTCTAATACACTTTCTACCCACAGTTTTCCATTTGAATGTTTCCTAGTGAATCTCATTTAATGGCGCCAGTGCCCAGAATGATCATAGAATAAGCCAACCCCAAAGTAGAATTCTGGAGCTCTACCATCTGCTGTGGTAAGTGGAAAGCTGATTGACTCTGGGATGCTCTATTGGTGCAATTATAAAAACTTTTACTGGTGATGAACTAGAATGGATTATCTTGTATGGGAATGCCCTAGCCACGCAATGACTCAGGGAACTCATAATATCAAGGACAATGAAGTCAGATGACTATTTTTATAATTTTTTATGGGTACACGGTAGGTATCTACATTTATTGGGTACATGAGATGGTTTGGTAAAGGCATGTAATGCATAATAATCACAGCATGGAAAATGGGGTAACCATTCCCTCAAGCATTTACTATTTTTGTTAAAAATAATCTAATTATACTCTGTTATTTTTGAATGCACAATTAAATTATTTTAACTATAGCTACCCTGTTTTGCTATCAAATACTAGGTCTTATTCACTCTTTCTAACATTTTTTTGTACCCATTAACTGTATCTACCTTTTCCCACTTCCCCACTGCCCTTCCCAGACTCTGGTAACCATCAATATACTCTCTATCTCCATGAGTTCAATTGTTTTGATTTTTAGATTGCAGAAATAAATGAGAACATGTGATGTTGCCTTTCTGTGCCTGACTTATTTCACACACCATAATAAACTTCAGTTCCATCCATGTTGTTGCAAATGACAGGATCTCCTTCTTTTTATGGTTAAATCATTCTCCATTGTGTATAAATACCATATTTTATTTATCCATTCATCTGTTGATGGACACAGGTTGCTTTCAAATCTTGTTTGTTGTTAACAGAGCTGCAATAAACATGAGAGTGCAAATAACTCTTTGATATACTGATGTCCTTTCTTTTAAGTATATTCCCAGCAGTACGGTTGCTAGATAATATAGTAGTTGTATTTCTAGTTTTTTTGAGGAACCCCAGAGTTGTTCTCCATAGTGGTTGCACTAATTTACATTCCCACCAACAGTATACAAGGCTTCCCTTTTCTACACATCCTCTCCAGCATTTGCTATTGCCTGTCTGGGTTAAATGCCATTTGAACTGGGATGAGATGATATCACATCATGGTTTTGATTTGCATTTCTCTGATGATCAATGATGTTGAGCACCTTTTCATATTTCTTTGTCATTTGTATGTCTTCTTTTGACAAATGTCTATTCAAATCTTTTGCCCACTTTTAAATCATATCATTATATTTTTTCCTATAGAGTTGTTTGAGGTCCTCATATATCTGAAATCAGATGACTACTGTTCAGTAGTAGCATTGATGCATTAGAAAACCCCAAGGAAAGGTTCAGGTTAATATGCTAGCAATTTAAGGTTAAGTGTGAAAATGAGAGTACCTACTACGCAACTTATAAAAAAGGTTTTTATCTCTTCCATCCTGAGGTCAAAAAAACAAAGATTAAGATAAGGACTGAATCATAAGAATAGCAAAGAAAGATGAATTCTCAGCCCCAGCAAGTCCACTGTGCCAAGTTCAATACCCTAGTTAGGAAGGAGTAGGGCACAGAGATGTAGAGTGGGGGATTCTGGGTCAACACACTAAAAATTCTAGAAACCTAAGATTTCCATGAAGCATCTGGGCATGCAAAATGTCCCACTTTTTTTCTCTCACCACAGCTCCTACTGTTTGGAGAACAGGTAGAGGATTTGCCTTGTAAGATAATCTATGCCTGCTCAGGATCTATGCCTGCCTTATTTCTTAGATGCCAAATATATACCTGGGATTGAGATATAAAACAAGATAACCTGGATATGGAAGCCCTGGGCTTCCTGAAGGATAAAATGGATTATGCCCAGAAGAAGCTGCAGGACCCAGAGCACGTGTGCTACCAGGAACCAGCAGAGCAAACATAATACCATATCTTCATGACATAGGATCAAAGGGGAAAAAAAGGCAGGTACTGGGTAGAAAGCTGGATAGGGATAAGTTTATTGATAGGAGAACACTCTGCTATGCCACCAGATTTTAAATCTCTGACATGGACCCTGTGACACTGTGCTGTTATTCTATTAAGATGGCTCTTGTAAACTTAGACAGAGATCCTCCGTGCCAAGGGAAGGAGAAACGACAGGACCGTGGAAGGTGTAAAAGATGTAGAATATGTAGAAAGGGGAATTAAAAGACTCATAGAACCAGGAAAAACACTAAGTTAGTCATTTAGCCACTGCTGTTAGAGTGGAATCATATAAAGGTCAGGTAATAGGTGGAATGTTGGTCCATATCTAGCTCATAGTGGTCCACTAGGTACATAAACCCAACCAGTGCTTGTTTCCTAGTTTCCAAAGGTATAATGGCAATGGACATTCTTGATAATTCACACAACTTTTCACATTACATCCTGATCTATGGGGCCAGAACTATTGGAAAGAGTAGGAAAATCAAGTAAAAACCTCTAAATTTGCCATTTTTTATCCCCAACCAAGATAGTAAATTAGAATCAACATCACATCCCAAAAGAAATATCAGAGATTTGTAAACTCTTGCAGACCTAAAAGATAAATGTGGTAGTTTGCATTTAATTCCCCACTTATTGCCTATAAAAAATCAGATGCATACCAGAGGATTAAAGTAGGCTACCCAAAACTCAACCAAGTAGCACTTCTTACTACAGCTGCTTTGATGAATATGGTAGGTGTGTAAAAGCAAATTAACATGGACTCAAATGTATACACCCATTTATCTAGTAAACACTTTCTTTTTTATCCCTAGTAAGAAGGGGAACAATACATTGTTTATAACACATAAGATGTACAAGAGTTTACATATTTATTTTTGCCCAGGTTATACTTAACATTCTTACTCTCTCTCTCATATTACAGTACAAAAAGGATTTTGACTATCTTATTCCATGGAACTTTATATTGACTCAGTATATCAACAATATGACGTCAATGACACATGAGTAAAATGTGAAAGTATGCTAGGGGTCTCTGTAAGACACATTAGATTCAGCAAGTGGGCAATACAGCCTATGACAATTTGGGAATCTTTGAAGTTATGCTTGCCTAGAACATACCATGAAATTTTACGCAAAATAAAGGGAAATTGCTTTTCTCATCCCTACCACTAAGAATAAAACATACCTGTCTGGTAGCATCTTTGGCATCTGGAAGCAGCATATGCCACACCTGGAAATACTGCTATGATTCGTTAGCATGGAAGAATAGCATCTGGTTTTCTTCTATCAGTACTGATCTGCTTATCAAACATTTGCTTGACCACAATCTTGATATTCTCTTCTAAACAAGCCTTTCTAGTCTTCACAACCTGGTCAGGCTGATAATTTTATAAATCCTTAAGTCATGCTCCCCTTTTCATTATAAATTCTGTCTTTAATTCATTTCTTTCTTCTCATGTTTTACTATAAGCAGTCAAGAGAAGACATGGAGCACCTGAACACTTTGTTTGGAGATTTCTTTCACCAAATATACTAGCTTATTGCTCTTAAATTCTGCCCTCTACATAGTACTAGGACACAAACACAATTTGGTCAAGTTCTTTGCCACTTTGTAGCAAGGATGGCTTTTTTTTCAGTTTCCAATAAGATATTCCTTATTTCTGTATGAGACCTCATGAGAATTGCCTCTTCTGTCCATATTTCTGCCAGAATTCTGATTATGAACACGTGATAATCTCTAAGAAGAACGACATTCTCTCTTATAGCTCTCCTCTTCTTCTGAGCCCTCAACATAATTACCCTTAATGCATCATTTCTGGCAACCTAGGCATTTTCTACTATACACTTCAAAATTGTCCCAGCCTCTACCCATTATCGACTTTAAAGGTCATTTACACATTTTCATATATTTAGTATAATAGCACCCACTCCCTGTACCAATTTTTGTCTTTCTAATCTGTTTGTGCTGCTATAACAAAATGTATGAGACTAAGTAATTTATAAAGAACCAAAATTTATTTATTACAGTTTTAGAGGCTGGAAAGTTCAAAATCTAACGACTGGAATTCAGTATCCATTATCTGCTGAGGCTATATAGCCTCATGGACAGTGGCAAATGCCTTGGCTGATTGGTCAGTCATCCGAAAAGAGAAAGTTTGAAAGATCAGGGACAAGGAAGTCTGGGAAAAATTATGTGAATAGACTATGGAACTGAGGCTCTGGTGTGACTATTTTAGTATTGCATATTTATAGCTACCAGAGATCATCTACCACAAGAGACGGTTTAAATAACTAAGAAGTCAGAATGACTCAGCAAGTTGACTGCAGCCAATCATTATCATTGTTCATCCCAGTGCTGGTAAAATAGACACATAAATGGAGTAAATGTAAGGGCAGGGATGGAAACCATCCATGGTCTCAACAGCATGGACTCCCACTGATCAAAGCTGATGTAACCACCTCTGCTTCTAAATATCACACCTGCCAAACCAGAAAGAATTCACCACTGAGTCCCTTACATGGCATCATTCCTTAAGCCACTGTTTCTACCATTTATGGGTCAGTGATTCATCTTTCCCGGAACAGACACATACCCTAGGTTTGGGCCTGTATTTCAAATCTGCAAAGTCTCGTCCAATACCGCTACCCAACAGCTCACAACTACGAGCTAAAGATCAGTTGGTCCAGCCTTGATGTCTATGCATTATTGACAAAGAAAGAATACAATATCGGACAAACCCAATTTTCTAGCAATATAAGGGGCATGAGCTGGAATCCCTTCTTTATTATGTGTGTGAGATTCCATCACAATTAATTCATTTTGGATAAATGACTAGATATTTTGCATAAATTACTTTTGCTTTTGGAAACCCACAGAAGGAAGAGAATTAAACATTTTCATAAATGATGGAAAGAGAATATCAAATATCATGTCTTTGTTTTACTTTCTTAACTTTAGGAGAAGTGACATACTCATTTAATAAGAAACCTGTTAGGGGCATTAAGAGGTAGTCACAATTATCATTTTCGGAGACACACTCTGGGAGAAAGGCATTTATATTATATGTGGTTTAGGCATTAAAGGCACCCATGGATCTCATGGATGTGTTTATTCATTAATAGTGTTATCATAATAGCTAAAAATATATGGCATCTACTAGGTACTATACATATATATTCCTAAACCATACTGAAAGCTCCACGCATTCAGCAATTGCCTTAAATTTCTTTAGTTATTCTTGAATTATACTTCCACATTTGACATTTTGTTTGTAGTGAATATCTGTTATTTTGATAGTATTGTTATAGTTTCATATTTGGTATTTTAATAATGCATAGGTTTCATTATTCCCTTTACATTTCTCCATTACAAAAGCAACAGCATATCTGGTGACTCAATTTAAAATGGAATACATGAATAATGTTTGCAGATTGACTACTCAATTTGATGTGCGGTTCTTCCCAAGGTGAGTCGCTAACTCTCATGTCATCAACCCCGGACTTTCTTAATATTTTCTGAAAGAAACTACGTGAGTTCCTTGGTCTTCTTTCAAGAAAGTAAAATTATTTCCACAGAGAAGAAACAATCATTTTCTAAGCAATAAGGTTATTGAACTACTTTGGCTGAGTAAATAACCCTGTTTGCTTCAGGGCACATTCAGAGAAATTTCCAATTCTTGTCATGGATTATGACATGTTTTCCCCTTGATAAGACAACAGAAATGTGTATTGGACATTTAAGCAGATTTTAATGTGGAAGTTCTCAACATGCTGATTTTCCTAGGGCTGCTGCTGGGTCAGCTCAACTACCTTCTTCATTGTTTAAAGGTGAAGAATCTCATTGCTTACGAGATTATTTTTATTTTATTTATTTCCTCTTTTCTCTTCCTACTCTATGCTTTCATACGATTTTAAACTTCAGAATTATTCTAGTGCAAATTAAACTCAGATTTTGAAGTCTCTCCCAAACCACGGTCTCCCATTTATGATGTGTTCAGGAGACATGTAATGAGATGCCTTGGCAACATTTTAAAACAGAACTCTTTACTCTCCCTCCAGATCAATCTTCCCTCTTGCCTTCCCACCACCTTTGGATCTCTCTCTCTTCGTTCATTCAGTCTTCTTTTCACTCTCTATTAAATTCCTGAACTCTGCTCTCAGATGATCATTTATGATAGAACATCTCTCCTCGTTTATCCTCACGAGAATGTAAACTTTATAACTTTTGTCTACTAAACCCATTTGTTGCCAATTTCTGGCACAGTGCCTGACACATGGTAAGCAAGTAATAGGTATGTATGCAAGAAATTAATGAATCTCAAGCTCAAAAGCCTTTAGTGGTTTCCTATTAAAAAACAAATTTACCTTGGCATTCAAATCTTTTATAATGTTTATAATTATATTCTGGTAGTATATAGAAGCTATGATTATAATGATAATGAAGATTGAATAATAATTTAAATAAATCATTATTAGAAAAAACTAATCTTTAACCGAATAGTTGTACAAAGTGTTTTGAACTTTGTTAATTAGGAAAAAAGCTAGATAAACTATGTACTAGGCAATGTGCTAAGATACTATTTTACTAGCGTACAACTTGATGACGTGAGTTTTATTGTTCATATTTTTTCAGATTAAAAAACAGACTTAGAAGATATGATTTGCCCATGGTCACCCAAGTAGTAAAAAGAATAGAGCTGAGCTTCAAAATGTTTTTAATCTATCATTATCTTACTGTGCAACTTCTCATTTTCTTAATATAGAAGAGAATCAATATTATAAGTTTTAAAAAATTAACATTTCGTAGAATTATCTTGATAGGAACAGTCCACTTGCAAATAGAGAGTTCTCTCTCTTAGGGGATGAAGGTTTTCATCTCTTTTGGAAGATCTGAGGGATTCTGTGAGCCCCCGAACAGTGTCTTATCTGCAATTGTGAATTGGAACCTGGTGTGAGAGCCCTGAATGTAAACCCTAGAAAAAAACAAAAGACAGCCCTCCATCCCTCAGGGTCATAAAAACAAGGAAGTATTTGATGGAGTTCATAAATATACAGAACACTTCCATTTTCATATAATTGCTGCACCTGTCCAGGGACACTTTCTTAATCCAAATGGGAGCTACCCAGTGAGCAAGGAACTGCCTCTCACCCGGGCATTTCATCTCCTCAACACCTTTCACCCCTCCCTGCTTCTTTGGTAGATGGATCAAGAAGCCTGCTGGAGCTTGAGAGTCCTGGAGAAGCTGCCTCTTCCTTGACCCCATCACTACTCTGTACACAGCTGGATCTCTTGGAAATTACCAACCCTGGAGAGAAGTGTCTTTGACTTCTCTCCTAGCCTGGACAAACCACAGAGGAAACTTCAGGTAAAAAAACATTTTAATATATTTTCCTCTTTCTTTCAGCCTTTGTGATAGCCATCTAGTCCACAGAGGCTAAATGCATGTGGAAGGGGAAATACATCATCTCTGCATGTGCTCCTCTGACATTTTGATAAGAGCACAGGGATGGGAAGGTGACGCGTCCCTTAAGCTACCCTTTTAAAGACACACCTTTTCAGGGCTCTCAGAAAGCTCAGTGGGAACCTTTCAATCAGCTGTGGAACTTAAAGAATTGTAAGAATAATTAGACCCACAGAAACATACTTGTCATGTGTGGCTATAATGTCTCTTTAACTTAATATATACTTACATTTAGCTTTTTAATAATTCTACCATTTCGATTTAAAGAAAATGCTATTTTTAACTTAAATTCTTATTAAGGGATATTTATCTTGGTTTATTTGCTTGTTTATAGAGTTTGAATTTTAGGCATGAAAAGGATTGTAAAAATAATTGATATGATTATTTTACATTATTACATAATAATATAATTATTATTACATAATTTGGAGACTTACTCAGACCTCAGCATGAAAAAGTATGTCATCAGGGATGTTTCAGAGAAAGCATGGCCATGGGGAGGGTCTGGCTCCTTCCCCTTGTACTTTGTCCACCAGATGCTCTGCAAAGCCCACTTTGAATATTGTTGAGTTGATCCAAACTGTTCTGGAGAAAGGCACAGAGAAATAAAGTGGTTTCTAAGGCCACGTCACTTGTTGGCGGCAGAACAAACTAATTTAGTAAGCTCTTGATTTTCATTTCTGGCTTTGAGGTTAATTCAATTCCTTGTATCTAGGGGAAAGAAAAAAAATACTTAAAATGGAGATGGCTGAAAAGAACACAAACTTTAAAATTTTCCCAAAGGAAGGGCTGTAAACAACTATCTTATGACAGAAAAAAGGCTTCACATTCACAAATAGGAAAGTATTAAACCACAGTGAAACGTTCTACTGATGACGGGCATCTGTCCTTCTTTGGTAACTTTGGTCTTGATTTGTACATTCTCCCTGGCACAGTGAACCCACCTTACACTCGTCCTCTGAGTCCTAAAATGCACAGAGATGCTCAAGGCTGAAAATACTTAACGTGCTGCTGCTTTGCAGCCACCCCAACCAATATTTGTCAAGGTCGTTGTTTGGGGGGAATAGCCATGGAACTCCAGGCATATACGTGCCAAGGGAAAACTTGGCATGAACATGGGAGGCAGGTATATCAGTCCTTTGAGACAGAAATAAGACTTTCTTGCTGTCACCCAGGATGTGCTCCTTGGCACTGAGCTGGGCATCTTAACCAGACAGGAGGAAATGCTCGTATGCATTATAGAGAAAAAGCACAATTTTAGTATGTGTAAGAAAATGTTCTTCCAACATCCTCTTTGTCTCCCTGCCATCAGCTTCTCCAAGTCCATGTTTTTTTCTGCTCAAAATAATTATCCTTTTTTCTATTTTGTTTTAACCTAAAGTTCTGCATTGGTTTTTTTGTGCTTCTCCCCAGTATCTTCCTACTTATTTGTTTGTTCTCCTTTCATTCTTTCGTCTTGTATATTCCCCCGCTTTTTTCCTCTTTCTTCTTTTTCTTTTTATTTATATTTATCTTTTCTTTCATTCTTCCTTTCCTCTTTCCCTCTCTTCTTTCTTTTCCCCATTCTTCCCCTTCGCTGTTTCTTTTATTTTTTTTTTCATTTTTAGTCTTTCATTGTTTCTTCCTTGTTTCACTGTCCTTCTTTTCTTCTTTCTCATCCTTCATTTCATCCTTTTTTTCTGTTTTTCCTGCTATATGTCTAATTTTCCTTTTCTTTTCTTCTTCCCGTCTTCTTGTCTGCTCTCCTTCCTTCTCATTTCTTTCCTTTTTTACTTCCTACTTTTCTTCTTTCCTCCTCCTGCCTTAACATATGATCTCCTTTCTTCCTGTCTTACTCCGATTCCCCAAAAGTAAACCATGAGAAAGAAATTTGAGTGCAAGTAGTCCATTTAATGGTGATCTAGCAGTACAGAAGTGAAAGTGGGTGTCCAGGAAAGCCAAGGGAAAGTCCATTGATTGGAATATTTCTACTGTGAATGATGAGCTCTTTCCACTCAGAGTTACCCACTTAGGGGTAAAGAAATGGGGATATTCATTTACATACTTGAAATTCTATAAAGGGAGGGTCCCTTCTTTGTCTATAATTCTTATTCTTTCTAAACTGCACAGTGTGGAGTACAGACATGTCCATGTTCAAAGAATGACCTCAAACAGAGAAACAAGGGGAGCCCCAGCATGGGTGAGAATTATCTGGGCTGACCTCCTGCATATGCCAGGTTAATAAGAATGGGTAATTTCAGCATTTAATATGCCTCTTTCCTTCCATCATTCTTTATCCTTTCTTTCTTTCCTTATTTCATTAAACAACTATCGAGTGGTCACAATAGGCCAGGTACTGTGAATGAATGTAGGAACAGGTAAATAGGCATGGTCCCAGCCTTTTTACAGATTTCACTCCTAGTCTGTTGAAACTGGTGAAAATAATTATTAATCACATAGTCATAAAACAAATGTAAAATGGGAACTGCAATATGCACAAAAAGGAGAGACTCACAGGGTTATCAGAGTTGATGCTATAGGATGTGGTCTATTAGGTAAGGATGCCTGAGGTAGTAATTTGAACTGAACTGTAAAAGGTAACTATGAATTACCTCGAAGAACAGGGGGTGTGAAGAGCCTTCAAGGACCAGAGAACAGTCAGTAAAGAGAATACGGTTGGTAAAATATTGAAGAGCATCTGAAAGGGCAGTTTGGCTGGGACAGAGAGTAAGAGACGAGGTAGCACAGTTTAAGCTAGAGCCAAGCTACCCAGAGAACTTGTTTGAATGTTAGTATAGCCATGTCATTTCTGTGTCTGAAAAACACTCTAGTGGAGGACTGTTACTCACATAAGTGCTTCTTAAACCTTTCTACTTATATTCCCCTTAAAAGTAGAAGATAAGAAGAAGGTATTCTTATTTATCTAACAGATTGTACTTGGAAATCATTTTTAAGATTCTTTTCATATTTTATTTTAAAATTTGTACCAACTTAAGGTATGGTATATTTCCATGTACCAAACTAATATATATCAACCTTGCTAATGATTTAAATACTAAACTACATTTAATTTTGAAATGTTGATATGGGTAAAACCCCAGGCAACATAACCGGTAGCTATCTTTTTTATTAAGTATAATGGTTAAAAGCTCAAGTTTTAAAGGAAATAGGGAAGAAAAGATCAAGCACAGGCTTTTTCCTTACTGGTTGGATGGCCTTGGGCAGCTTCATTAAACTTTCTGTGACCTGGTACATCCTCCCTCATCAAAATTACCTAACTCAGAGACAGGTTGTAAGAATTTAATCGGAGCATGCAGCATCTGGCACAGATCCAGGCCATTAGCACTCTATGAAGTTGACTATTGTTATTATGATATCACGGCATTATTATTGTATAGTAACTATTGTTACTGCTATTTTTATTATTGTAATTAATTTCAGTCATAGTTATAGGAGGGGGCACCAAGTGAACAGGAGCATACTAGCAGGCCCAACGAGGAAGTGGAGGCTCAATTTTCTGAGAGTTCATGTTCTTACACAAGGAGATGTCCTCACATTGCTTCTAACCCAGTGTCTAATGGGCCTAGACATACATTGCCTTAGGGCCCAAAAGTGCTGAATCTCAACAAAGCTGGTGCTGAGTAGACAGTCGGATGAATTGCCCCCAGCACAGCTTGCACTAATAGAGAGCACTGGTAGGCTGAGAGGAAGCAGGGAGCAGAGGGAGAATGCATTAATGATGAACCTCCTGTAGAAAGGGGAGAGATCAGTAAAAGATTAGCTGAACTGATGATCTTGCATAGGAAGGCCGCTTGTGAGAGGTTAATGGAACATTAAAAGAAGAGAGAACTCCAAAGACAGCTGGCTGCTGCCTGGGATGGTGGCTTTGTGTCATCAGATTCCAAACTACCATGCACAACAGACAGCCACAGCTGGGAGTAGAGTTATGACCCCAGCCCTGCAGAGTTTGCTGAGAGGGCAGTTAATATTGGCATGCAGGGTCCAGGCTCTGAGAGACAATGTGTTAATTCTTCAGATCCTGTGCCACTTTTCCTCATTCCCATTTTTGAGTGACAAGCATCCACTACGATGGAAACCCACTAGGATATACATTAAAGAAAATGTTCTCAGGTCTTTTGCTTAGTCTATTCCTACATCCCCTATGTCTAAGGCCTAAAGTCCTCAACATTGATCCTACAGGAAAGTGAGGAAGATTTTTTGTTCCCTGAAATTAATTTATTTATCATAGATTTTTCGGTCATGAAAAGAAATAATTCTCAAACTTTGCTTTGACCCCTTGCAACTGACCTGTCAGATAGCTCTACCCTGGGCATGACAAACTCCAATACAGAGTAAGTGGGCCTTTGCTGCCTGCCAGCTGCCAGCTTCCACTTCCTCTCCACAAGACAAATGCATATGAAGACCATGTGCACTCGTCTGGCCTCATTTAGGTAAGGATTAAACAGATCAAAGGTAGACTAATTTAGATGATTGTTCTCTGAAAATTAAAACTCAGCTAGAAGTACAAAAATACTCAGAATGTTTGAGATTTCATTATTTTAATCTCTCAGTGGAGATCAGACTATACCTACTAATAGACCACTTTTGTGCTTTTTGCTTCATATCTTCATCTGTTTCTGCAAATTTAAAAGCCAGATTCTCCACTCTCCTAGGAAATTGTGAGTTGTCAATATAATTTCAAGGATATTTTGGCCTACAGTCAAGGAAAGCAAGGTAATGAATAATTCTCAAGACACTAAATATAATCCCACATTCCTTTCTCACCTCTAAGAAAGTATATCTAAATTCAAGTGGGTGATGAACAATTTCAGGAACAATTTTGATTCTATTGTTGCTCATTTTAAAAGATTTTCTTAAGCTTCACTATTTGATTATTGGGACAAAATAAATTATTAAAACAACTTACAATTGATTATAATAAATCCATGGGAAGTTACTTTTAGAGAGAAATGCAATAATTCTTTCCATCCTTGCATGTACACACCATTGCAATTTGGTTGTGGCACCCTACCCGTCAAAAAAATGAATTCACTTCTCTAACATGTGAATCTACACTTAGTCATGTGACATTTTGGCCAATGTGATATTAGCAAATTATACGTAGGCAGAGACTCAAAAGGTGTTTGCACACTGGGGCTTAACCTCTTTCGTTTATAGTGGAAACACCAAAACCAAGATGAGAATGCGCCTGACTTAGCCAGATAGAAATGGAGAAAACAGAACAGAGAAGCCCTAGCCGAACCCTAACAAAGGCTACGCACATGGATATTTTCATTATGGATCATCCAGTCATGACTGAGTCCATGAACAATTAGAATGTCACAACTGTTTCATTAATTTTTTGCAGGTTTCTGAAAACAGAATAAAAAATACCTGACTGAATCTAGCCGAAACAGAAGATGCAGGTTATTGTTTTACTTTTTCTTTTGGGGTGGCTTTTCATATTAGCAATAGATAATTCACACAGAAGTTAATGCCAGAACTTGAATTGTATGGTAACAAAAGATTAAAGTATATTGCATTGCCTTTAAAGTTCATTGCACTGGATTAAAGTACATTGCAGTTGCCGCTGGGTGGCAAAATGAAGCTGGTAAGGAAATAGTGAAGGCTGGACAAATTCCAAACTGCTATTTGAGGCTACGAAAATGGCAACCCATGCTGTGTGATGATGAGTCATTGGTAACACTGTTACCTATATTGTTCTTAGGCCTAGCCATGGAAGATTGCTTAAAAAGATGCCCCTCCACCCCCCCTCAATCTTTCCCACCGATGGTCCTTTCTACATCAAAAGCTGGAGTCTAACTCCCTTCCTCTTGAATTTTTCCAGCTCTGTATGTTAGGTTATAGGAAGGGAGAGAAGTAAGCTAAAGAAGATACTGCTCAATTTGCAAGCAGAGTTTAAAGAAAATATTAGGGCCCAGGACTCGCTAAACTATTCACAAACCTGTTCTCCCCAACCAGAAAAAAAAAAAAAAAAAAGGTTCTAAGAGTAAGAAATCACCTGAAAATTAAAGACCAAATCAGTATTGTGATTGTAAAATCTTTTCAGGATGAACACACTTGATTCAGGTAAGTGTCATCTGATTCTGAAAGACGTTAGGGTTTCCCAACTTTGTTTCACAGAGCTCCGCCTTCCTGAGCCCAGTGGGATTGGGAGTGTTGAGTTGGGCAGAGTAGAGATGGACAACCAAGTGAACTGGGAGCTGGCCCTTCACTCTGCTCCAAGGAGAAAAGTTCTGTCTTTTTCTGTTATTATATTTGGTTTCCATGTATGTTTTTGATGGAACAGTGTTTTCCAAAGCCAGTAAGAATCATGTAAAAAAAAAAAAAAAAAATCCTGGAAAAACCTCTAGTAAAGAGCAGAATGTGCGTTTAAACCTAGGTCACTTGGATTCCAAAGGCCATACTCTTCCTTTCAGGTCATGTTGCTTAAAGGATGGTTGAGGGGTTTTGAGGTTACAGAATCTTCCTTGTCCGTTGTATGAAGTGTATCCACTATGTATGTATTTCTTGAACTGGAAACTGACAGTCCATATGGCAACAATATAGTATATTTAAAATCTGGATTGTTCCGGAAGATTTCAGTTGGACAGTTGTATTATCCGATCCTTAAGAAATACTACTAACAGATCATATCATCTAAGCAGGATTGTACAGAAGAGACATTTCAGAACTTTGTAAATCAGTTTGTCAATTGATTTATTCTTTAACAAATTAATTGTAGAAATTAAGGTCCTATGCTAAAAACTGGGGAACAGGGAGAAAACAACCAAATCTTGTTTTGGCTTCCAGGAACTTCTAGTTCAGAAGGTGAGGCAGAGAAG
The DNA here is from genome assembly GCF_001698545.2 of Rhinopithecus bieti. Taxonomy (NCBI): domain Eukaryota; kingdom Metazoa; phylum Chordata; class Mammalia; order Primates; family Cercopithecidae; genus Rhinopithecus; species Rhinopithecus bieti. The sequence continues at coordinate 174,036 of NW_016803198.1, forward strand.
GTTTTACCTATGCAAAACAATGTCACGTCTAAAAGGAAGACACTTGAATAGAAAACTTTGTCCACTAAATTGTTGGAGCTCATGCTTTCCTGACCCATGGGCATGTGGATGAAGAACACAGTGGCTCATGCCTGTAATCCCAGCACTCTGGGAGGCCGAGGAGGGCGGATCATGAGGTCAGGAGATGGAGACCATCCTGGCTAACACGGTAAAACCCCACCTCTACTAAAAATACAAAAAATAGCCCGGCGCGGTGGCTCAAGCCTGTAATCCCAGCACTTTGGGAGGCCGAGACGGGCGGATCACGAGGTCAGGAGATCGAGACCATCCTGGCTAACACGGTGAAACCCCGTCTCTACTAAAAAATACAAAAAACTAGCCGGGCGAGGTGGCAGGCGCCTGTAGTCCCAGCTACTCGGGAGGCTGAGGCAGGAGAATGGCGTAAACCCGGGAGGCGGAGCTTGCAGTGAGCTGAGATCCGGCCACTGCACTCCAGCCTGGGCGACAGAGCGAGACTCCGTCTCAAAAAA
>NW_016803198.1:174657-201131 GCF_001698545.2 Rhinopithecus bieti
AAAAAAAAAAAAAAAAAAAAAAAAAAAAATTATCCGGGCATGGTGGCAGCATGTGTAGTCCTAGCTACTCAGGAGACTGAGGCAGGAGAATGGCGTGAACCCAGGAGGCAGAAGGTGCAGTGCGCCAAGATCGCACCACTGCACTCCAGCCTGGGACGACAGAGCAAGGCTCCATCTCAAAAAAGGAAAAAAAAAGAACACCGTTTAGTATCCCTTACTGTGGATATATCCTATTTAGAAAATATCATAACTAAATGGTGTTTCTAGTTTCAGAAAATATAAAATAAATCGTGTTATATAAACTCAGTTTTCTTATCACAAAAGGAGATGTTTCTTTCCTCACATCCAGAGGAATAAAATATAAAAATATAAACTTACAGGCCTAAGAGGTACCAAATTATTTTGATTGTTATTTTATTTCCAAGTGTGAGAGAGACCCTGGGCACTTCTGCCCCAGGCATCCTGACTCATGATCCAGTCATCCTCTTAACTTGGTGAAGTGCTCATAAGCTAAACTAATTTACAGGTGCTAAAGCCATGTCATATGGGGCTGAACAGGTGAAGCACTTCAGGGGATCCCAGAAAAAATGGTTTTCAGTGCAAGTTAGCTTCCATATCTTCTGTCCTACGAGCATTCCAGTTACTTCAAGCCTTACAAGTAAGGGTTTACATAGATTGGGGCAAATATTGAGTTTTTCCTAGTGAGCATCTTTATTGTTAACATAGTTTGGTAGCTTTCCAGCAAGACAACTACATAAATCATTCTATTTCTGTACTTGTGAAGGCATTCAGGGCACCTGGGTTTGCCCAGTAGCAGAAGACTTCACTTTAATTAAGGTCAAGATGGTGAGACACCAGACAAATTGATGAAGTGTTACTCATACAGGTGCCCGACCATATTCACAGTTAGAGGCATGAACACCACTGTTTCAAAGAGGGGTAGCTGACATATTTTATTATTTTTAAAATAGTGTGGCTGACCTGACCATAGTGTAGATTCCCTGAAGTGTTAAATGGAATGGATAACCATCTTTACAAATGTGTGTGACTGGTTTTTCCTTAGTTATAGTCAGAATATTAATTACATTTACAAGATCCTTTATAAGAAAGAATTTGATAAGACCTATTCCAACAGAAATCAATTACTGATAATAATAGAATGGCCAAAAGTGATGGTAGTTATATTTAAAATTGCATTATAAAATTTTCTCTATATGAAATCATTTAAAATTTCCAAACATTCTGTAAGCTAGGACTATTGTAATCCCCACTATCCAGATAGAAAACTAGTCTAGAAAAATTAAATAGTTTGATCAATATCACACAGTTAAAAAGGGTTTTAAATCCAGGATGCCTGGCAATATTGTTTAGATGTGGTCCTTAGGCAAGCCATTTTAAATTTATTTTTTACCATACTCAAGAGAAAAGAGAAAAATATGTTTTCTTCTTTCTCATTTATGATGTTAACATCTGTGGCAAAAGTTCCCATTCATCTTGAAACCTTCATTTGAAAGGGAAAAAGCACTTTTAGTAGATGACATTATAATATGGTTTAGAAAGCTCATTATATGAAAGAAAGCACAAAAGGTGAATTTGCACTACAATCTGCTAGCCTGTTAAATAAATGTATAAAATAGAGCTTAAAATATGAGCCTAAAGTTAAATACCTTATGCTGCAAACAAACTTGTCGCATCAGTGAAAATGCCCTCCTGTTCTCCCTTTTTCATTCCTGACACCACCCGTCTGTTCTTGCCAGCCAGGGGTTTTTCATCTTGCTGTCTTAGGAAGTGTTTTTTCAAGATCCTAAGATACCAATAAGCCAAAGTCTGGCCAATGATTAAAGAAAGGTATTTTGACCTTCAGAAAATATATCTATGCTTTTTACATCCAAACTTTTACCTCTCACCTGCTACCCCCTAATTCATTTTCAGGTCTTTTCTTTCACCTAGTTGAGTGGACAAAATAGAGTTAATAATAGCTAAAACTGTATTTAATGCGTACATCTGTTTCAAACACTTTCCATGTATTCTCATAGAATGCATTTCCATGTATCCATATATTATTTAATTTTCACAAATCTTAGGGGGTATGAAATGTTTTTATCATAATCCTTTTAAAGATGAGAGAAATTAAGTTTATACAAAGGAAAAGATATTGAACAGAGATTTGAATACACATAGTTTAACCTTGCTACCACATTCTGACCCACTCTGTAATATCATTTCAAGGACCAGTAATGCACTACTCTCATCTAAGTTAAATATTGAGTCCATTTCAAACTTTGTGTAAGATGAACATCATCCTAATAATGTGGAAATGACACTGGGAATCATTTACTCTCAGGGATTTCATTTGCTTACATACAAAAAAAAAAGTGGTTTGGGGAGATATTTGTGCTGATAATTGATGCAGGGAGTTTTATCTGAATCTAAATTATAATGTGTTGATAACATTTCCTCTCTTTTGAAATGTGATTCTCAATGAAATCTGGTTATAATCAGTTAGTTAGCAGCTTTGTGCTAAATATAGCATCCCTAATGCTTAGATTCACTTGTGGAACTTCAAGAAGTCTGCCCCATTATGCCAAAAGTGCACATATGCTGGTCAGACCCATATTTACATAAAATGGGTTCAATACATAAATGCTCCTCATATTTTAAATACTTTATTACAGTGGTGTTCCAGTTTTCTTTAGAAGTATAAATCAATATTAAAGCAAAAATGTACATATGTGACATGCTTTTTCATTTGCAAAGTTCCTTTATTCAGGCAAAATTTAAATTTCGGTAGTGCATCATCAGGAAATATATCATACCCAGTGTGCATTGGGTAGTAAGGCTCTGCCATATTGTGAAGTGATATAAGATACTTAGCAGTATTTGTTTATTAATTGACTAATTGTGTTATAATGAGATAGCATCTGATTTTGCAAAACAATAAATATACATCCACTGTCTGTCGGATAAAATGGAGGCTGAGGCAGGAGAATGGCGTGAACTCGGGAGGTAGAGATTGCAGTCAGCCGAGATCGCGCCGGTGCACTCCAGCCTGAGAGACACAGCAAGACTCTGTCTCAAAAAAAAAGAAAAAAAAAAAGCAAGACAAAAAGACAATGCTTATTCCCACCTTATCACTCAAAGATAGAGCTTGACTGATTGAAGATGTTCAGGAACTGATTATATACGTGAGGGTAATTATAATGTGGGCCCTAATTATAAAACTAGCATGATGTGGCATTGGATTCCTGGGAGTCATTGAGTTGCCTCTCCAACAAAGGCCAGGTGCCTGGGGAGAAAAAACAAAAGCCGAGAATGGAGAACGGAAGTGAGAAGCAGAAATATTTTAGGAAAAATATTCTCTGCCCCTTTTCTCTCATAACCATACAACGCTTTCCCTTTTTTGCTCTTCTCTTTTCTTCTACTTTGAAAATTGAAAAAAGTGAAAAGGCAGAAAGAAAATAATAATCTAAAATTTATTCTTATGCTTTTCATCTTTTAGCTGTTTTATTTTGTTTGTTTGTTTGTATAAGTAGACTTTTATTACCCTGGGGCTATTCTTGTTGTCTTTCCCTTTTTGTAGACTTGGCAAACATTCAGTGAATAGTTGATGTGTAAAAAGAGCCAGAAAATATACTCCTTTTCATTACAGGGAATTAATCAGTTTAGCTTATTTGTTCCTTTGTAAGAGAATGGGAATTTGACATACTGGATAAAAGAACAGAATAATTTAGTACAAAGTTGATGAAAAAAACAGAGAATATATTTAAAACATAAAGGAAAGAGGAGGAACAACCCAATTCCTTTCCCTCCAGGAAGGCTGTTAGCTTTTTTGCAAATATGAAAAAAATATATATCAATACTTCATATTTTACTTTTAAAATAATTAGTAGAATAAATTGCACAGGATTTAAAAATTCAACAACTGGCAAAACTGAAAATTATTTTGTGTTTTGGAAATGGTTTTGTGTTTACTCTTCGATTCAGCTGAAACATGTACATGACACATTTAATTCTTCGTATTTTAATGTTTATTTTTTAGTTCCCATATTTTTATTTTCTCAAACTTTCTGTACTCAGGTGTTTGGTTCATTTCATAATTCCCGTTGAATTTTTTAAAACTTTATTAAAATCACAATGCTTATTTTTATCAATTTTATAATTTCCCTGTTGAATAGTCCTATTATAATGTAGACTCACATATCCCTACCTCCCCTAATATTGATGTTTGTTGCAAAAAAAATTGAGAGGGAGACACAATCCACATTATGTAATTTTATATTTCACTTATAATATATTGTGTGGATCTACTTAGTATTGTAAAAAGGGCAAATGGGTAAAATTGAAGAGCAACAACTACATTTTGCTCTGTTGTGTGGTCAATACATGTCTAGGCTCAGGAAATAGATCGGGTTCCAGTTCCAGTTCCAATATTTACTAGAGAAGAAAATATGAACAATTGACATTACTTCTCTTTGCCCACGTGTGTGTGTCACCTTTAAACAGAGGTAATGAAACCTATCCGATTAGACTTGTTGTGAAGTTTGCACTGGTTAATATATGTAAATTAGTAAGAACAGTTTCTGGCACAAAAAAAATGCTCAAGAAAGTTAGCTATTATTACTATTTTGTGTCAGGATTATAATTAATAGTGATTACATTTTAAAAATAACCGTGTGAAATTATGGCTAAGACTAGAAACAACCCTTCATTGATGACATATTCAGATACTAGTTTGCTCTTTTTGAATAATGAAACTAAAATGATTCTTCAAAAAGTCCTTCTTGTTAAATAGAAGTGAATGAAGCTAGCATTTTATGGGGTGACCTGAGGTAACATAGGACCTTATACCTGGTTGGGACTCAAAAATAATTTTATTGCTTAGATGAGGAAACTAAAGTATTTAGAACTGGTAAAGGCAGCTTTGGAACAAATATTTTCTGACTTCCAGCTCTAGGATTTCTTCCACAATGTTTTGTAGTACGCTAAATAAGCCCTACGCCTCTTTGAAACATTCTCCTAGCTACGACAGTTTAAGCTGAAAAAAAATCAAAGTGATTAGATATGAATCAGAAAGCAGTTCTAATTAAAGAATCAGAGGAAATTCATGCTGTTTTGAAGTGTAGTTTTGTATTTTTAGGTCTAGCTGGACAATACTCCAGTCATCCCATCCACCACATTTTGAAAAATTGTTTTTATTAGTTTTGTCTTTTCACTTGAATTAATAGCCTTGTTGTGCCAGGAATCTTTAGACGGCCCAGTAGCCTTAAGCATTGTATAGCTAAACCATGGACTCACCCACTAAATGATCCTCATGCCATTCAATAAGCATACTAACTGGTTTCATTCATGTTACATGCAATCCTCCTAACAAATTTTATTATATGCATTTAACAAATGTGAAAATGTCGGCCTTTGAAAGTTAAATAACTTGCCCAAAGCCAAGTAGCTAATAAGATACCTATGCAGGATTTAATTCCAGTGTCTGTGGTTCCAAAGCCAGATCTCTTTCAAATACATAGCAAACAGCATAATTTCCTTTTGTCAGTGTCAACTGGAATCAATGATCTTCTTTCTTTAGAGTTGCAAATAGCTATTTTCCTAGTCCCAAGGGCAGCCATGGCAGCAGTAGTGTCCTTGGGTGCCAAAAGAAGGGAAGCATGTGATTTGAGAAAGCACATTGCCTGGCCTTTTGAGAACCACGGACTGCCTACACTCAGCCATAAACGTTCATTTTCTCAGCCCTTGACTGCTTTATTTCTAACAAACCATTAAATTTAGTCATGTTTTCCAGCAATATTCAAGTTTATAATAGCATATTTATTTTACTGATATCCTAAGATTCAGAGTTTTCTTCATATCCTAGACTAAAATTCCCTAGATTCCTGAATACACCATTACCATTGCTATGAGGGGTGGATTGAGAAGTTCTGAATGGTCTCACACCACTCAGAATCTCAGTTTGTGTTTAGTGTTTCTTTGTTTTGTTTTGTTCATATTTTAGAAAGAAAAAGGTATATCAATAAGGAGAAATTACAAGGCCTACATATATACAAATATGATGTGTATGTGTGTATACACATAAATATGTATATATTCATACACACCATACACACACACACACACACACACATACACACACACATATAGCAAGAGACACAGAGAGAGATATATTCATCTATATAAACATACAATTATATATAGAATCCTCCTAGGTGATGCCTGCATACATAGTAGATACTACACAAATACGAGCTTTCACAGTTTTCTAAAAGTTGAAAATCAAATTCAAAAGCATAATAATTTTTACTACATCCAATAATATTCAGAATATTTGTTTCTTTCTTTAGCAACTCACACAGGACTAAATCCAATAGTTTTTCCAAGTTTAGTGTAGTGCCATATTGACTACCACACACTCCATGCTTGGAGCTTACCCTTTCTATGTGGCACTATTTTACAGTGTTACTACACCACTAGATAAAAATAGCAATATGATGCCATAAATTCACAATGGAATCATCGTAAGGCCAGTATTTTGAGTAGACTCTCTAATACAAGAAGAGCAGTCACACAGTATTCCCCTGTAACATGATGTTAGTAGCATAATACCCGACGTGTGAGACAGTCTACCCTGGAGCTACATATGGCTATGTTACAACAAAAAGTAGATTTAAAAAGTCCATTAATCATTTGCTGCAGAAACTAAGAGGGCTTTTGAAAATCACTGAATGTGCTTTTTACATTGTGAGAGAAGACATTGCATTTCTAATTTGTGTGGTATTTGATTTACTTTTCCATAAGAACCATTAGGATTTTAGGGGTTACTGGATCTGGTAGGTTTTTCTCTGATGAAGTATGCTATTGTTTAGGACTCTCTACAACTCTAAGTAACAGAAATACAATCTAAACCACAGCAGCAGTAAGTGGAATTTACTGGCTCACAAAACTGAAACAGTTCAGAGATAGAACTGGTCCCTACTGAAGCTAGAGGCAGCAGCTCAGTGACAACTCAACCATGTGTTGGCAGTCAGTTTTCATATTCCAGGCTCCAGAATTTATCCTACACTCACCAGTATGACTCCAAGGGATGAGAGAGGAGGACCCAAGCAGGCTTCTGCTTACGTTTTTGGATTCAGTCTCTTTCATTAGCCCCAGTTGGATCACGTACCAATTCCTGAGCCAATTATTGTGGCTAGAAGGAATCAATGCTAGAAGGGGTGGGTAAGCCAATCAGCCACACCCCTGATGCTAAGATTGGGGTAAGCCAATCAGCCACACCCCTGATGCTAAGAGTGGGGTCATTTCCACCAAATAGCAAGGCTGTAACACAATGGTAGAAAAGTAATTTACCGAAAGGAAATTACAAGTGTTGATGGCAGAAAAAAAGGGGGGAGGGGAATGGAAGTTGGAGAAACAGCCAACAAATGCAATCCCAAATATTTTGCTTGAAATGGAAGTGTTTACTCAGAAAAACCATACAGATAACATTCCTTTGGAACTATTATCCTGAAAGTCTTGAGACTGCAGACTCTCAGTAACAATGTCAAGGAATCCTAGGATTTAGATTCTAGAAAAAAAAAGGAGGGGGACATCAATGTTTTCTGCCAAGTAGAAAACCTCAGCAATATTAAAGGTCTTTGAAGATGAGAATTATTGTATTATTTTTATCACAAGCCCATAATAGATTTCCTAATGTCAATCTGAATAACAAACAGAGAGAGACTCTCTAGAGGAAAAGATGTTTATTTGGGAATAGAATATTGCAATGCGAATATGTTGCCATTATCAACTATGTGCATAGTCAGGGAGGTAAAGGAAGGCAAAGGTTTTCAAAGGAAAAAAAAAATGAGGAGAATTACATAATTGTAGTAATTATCCTTAGCTACATAGATCAATTACAGCTTGAGGCTGGACAGGCAATTGTTGGGAAGATATCCTTGCCTAAGTATTGTTTTAAGTAAGTTTGGGCTGACCTTTGTGCAAGGTTGTGACTTTTGTAGGATTTGTTTTATTATCAAGCATACAAGTGTGAGAACCCTCTCTTCATGGCATTCCCTGGCTCTATTTGTCAAAGTTTTCTTAATATTAGTGACTCCATCTTGATTCTTTCATTTTCATATTAGAAAACGTTCTTTTGTGCAAAGAAGGTTAATGAAGTTCTGTTCACTTCACTTTGTATTATCTCCTCATCATCTACTTTGACTTTCTCAGAGATTAAGACTTGCAGGAAAATCAAGGCAATGGGAGTGTTCATTTTCTAGGGCAAACCTAGATTCTGAGTATGGCTATCCCAGGGACAAAGTGAACATTATTAGAGCAAATATGAAGATATTGGAAGCAGTATTCTATAATCACAAGACTCAGGCTTTGAGGTTAGGCAGATTTGAATTCTAATGTTATTTCATCCACAATTAAGGCATGTCTTCCCTCAGGCTCAATCATACTACATGCATGATAGAGATGAAGAATTAAATATGGTAAAAAATATATATATAAATCAGAATAATGTTTATTATATAAGAAATGAGCTTGCCTTTACCCTCTCCTTACTAGTTCCTGGAACATGTTTTGAGATCAGCCTAATGAGTCACCTTTAACTTAGCTAATAACAATAAAAATCCACTATGTATTGAATGAACTCCATACAGTGGTTAGGAATGCGAACTGCAAAGCCTGAATGTCTGGGTTTGAACGTAAGCTCTTTTAACTTAGTGACTAGTTAGGCAAATTACTTAACTCCTCGGTGCCTCAGTTTTCTTAGCTATAAAATAGTGACAAAAAGATTTCTGACATTTATTGAGGGCTCATCAAATGCCAGGCATTCTTCTAAGCCTTACTATGTATAAACTCATTTATCTTCAGAATAACTCTCTATAGCTGTAGACTACTATTGCTATATGACAGACGGGGAAGCTGAAGCAGATAAAAGATTCAGTTACTTACCAAAGTGATGGAACTCAGATAAAAATCCACAAAATGGCGTCGCGGCGCGGCACGGCGCTCACTGGAGGCCCGGCTTTCGGCTGCTGCTGCTGCCTCCGCAGCCGCCGGTCGCGGCTGCACTCCCAAGATGGCGGCTCTTCCCGGTGAGTATTTCAGCGTTGGGAGCCGGGTGTCGAGCGGGACGTGCCAGGAGCAGCGGCTGCAGGGCGAGGTGGTAACCTTTGACTACCAATCCAAAATGCTGGCTTTAAAATGTCCCTCTTCTAGTGGAAAGCCCAACCATGCAGACATCTTGCTCATAAACTTACAGTATGTTTCAGAAGTGGAAATAATTAATGACCGAACAGAAACCCCTCCTCCCCTAGCTTCACTCAGGGTTAGTAAGCTTGCCAGCAAAGCACGGACAGAGAAGGAGGAGAAGCTGAGCCAGGTCTATGCAATTAGTGCTGATGTCTCTCCAGAGGGCCAGCAGCTCTTCCAGACTATTCATAAGACCATTAAAGACTGTAAATGGCAAGAAAAAAACATCGTAGTCATGGAAGAAGTTGTTATTACACCCCCATATCAAGTGGAAAACTGTAAAGGCAAAGAGGGGAGTGCACTGAGCCATGTACACAAAATAGTTGAAAAGCATTTTAGAGACGTGGAAAGCCAAAAGATACTGCAACGTTCACAAGCCCAGCAACCACAGAAGGAGGCTGCCCTGTCATCCTGATTTCGTACACATGGAGGACTCTTCCAGCATCCAGCCAAGGAGGCGCTGCTGGTGGCTTCAGCAGAGGCAGGCCAGGGGAGGGAAGGGATCCTATATGTCCTGTTGGCTCTTAACAAAGGGTCAGCATTTCCAAATCTTAGACTTGAACAAACAAAACACCCAACAAAAAAGAACAGGAGAATAATTTAAAAGTTGAATCATTACTTGACTAACAGACTTCGGTCCACCATGTCCTTTTCACAGCCCTCTTCTGGAACAATCATCTTGTTAATTTTATTTTTGAAAATTCTTTTCCCACTCTGCCCTTTTACTTCTGATTTTCCTTTCCTAGTCTGTTCCTGCCATTCTGTTTTTATAAGTGGCTACACTTGCCTTCTGAATAATTGAAAAGAAACTTCTCATCTTTTCTTCTAAAATAAAAGTAAAAGCTGACTGTGATTCTTAGTTGAGGACCCAGACCAGCAAAGTCTCACTTCAAATTTTTCTTTGTTTTCTTTCTTTTTCCTTTCTTTCTTTCTTTCTTTTTTTTTTTTTTTTGCACAGGGCAGGCTTGAATTAGTTTTATTTTTTCTTAACTTTAAATATATATATGAAAATATATATTAAAATGTTCTCTAAATATTTTCTGCTTCTTGAAGGTCTCTTTTTACTAGATCATTCGTGGCTGTTCTTCCCACCTCATCCCTCTGAAAATAAAAATGTATTGCCCTCCCCACCATCCATAGCCAGGCCACTAACTTGACTTGGTGGGAGAGATTCTTGCTGTGAACTTTGTAGAGCCAGTGTGCAGATAGAATTTGGCTTTGAGGGTTCCTGATGGCTTTTTAGTCTTTAACTGTGTGTGTACCAATCTCACATTTGGCCCAAACCTCAGGATTCTCCCTCTGCCTGTCTTACTTCATGGTACCAGAAGAACTTCCTCCTCACTGTCTCCACATGAAAGAGTCAGCTGCCCTTTCTCCTGTGCCTCTGCAGGAAGAACTCTTTTGCACGGCACATCTCAGCTCCTCTTTGAGGGATTGTTTTCTTTCGTAAGAAACCTGAAGTCCATTTACTCTGACCTCTCTTTAAATCTATATCCAGAGCCACGACCCAGGAAAAAGCTTGGGTGACCCGTAATTTCTCTTCTCCTGCTGTCCTCTTGCTCTTATGCCCCACCCCAATTCCCCTTAAATTTTACAAGCTTTTGACGGTTTGTATGTGCTCAGCCAATGAGCAGAAAACCTGGAAAGAATTTCTGGACTTTAGCCCACCAGTTTGTCTGGTTGACTAACCTGCTGAGAGCTAAAATTGGCACCCATTGCTCCGTGCCTTCAGGCAGTCTCATGGGGCAGAGTATTCCACCATCCAAATATCAGGCACTGAGTGGAATGTGGGTGAAGCTCACAGGACTGGCTAGAGCTTTGGGGGTGGGGTGGGGGTTAACTACTATTTTTTTGGCCATGATCTCTTTCCCCTTCCTTTTTTTTTTTAATTAAATAAATGGATCAAAATTAAATAATTCAAGCCCTGCCTTCAAAATGAAATTTTTTTGTATTATTTAATAAACCCAATTTTTTTAACCATCAAAAAAAAAAAAATCCACAAAATGTGACTCTGAAGTCATTCTGCTAACCACTAACTCTATTCATTATGTATCTTTACCTCTAAACCTTTCTGTGTATTATCTCATTTAATCCACTCAGAGTTACGACAACCTTCCAGAGTAAATCACTCCTTCCAGAGTACAGATTTTTAATTTTCAAAGAAGGACTAAGCAACAACAAGGCAAATTAAATAGCTCACGTTTACATAGCTAGTATGTGTTGCTGCCTGGTTTTGAAATCTGTATTATTAAAACCTAAACCTTACAACCTCTGTTTCAATATCACCTGAAGACTGAGAATTCCACCAAAATACATGAAATCCCCTTGTCTAATTGGAGCATTTGGAGTTCAGCAGAATTATCTCACCTACACAGTTCTTACAACACTCCTTCTTGCATACTATGCATTTGGGGTTTTAGTTAGTCATCCCTGCTGTCAGTGGCCTGTGACCTTGGAAAGACTATTTGATCAGCTTGAATGGAGTGATCAGCAGAAGGTTAGTTACACTGGCAGCCTCTAAAGTTATCCTGTACCAACATTTGCCTGGAAGCAAGAAGTTTAAAGTAGTTTCAATAAGAAAACTATATATAGTTTTTATTTTCTTTTTAGCTTATCTATGAATTATACCTATTGTAATCACCCACTCACATTTTTGTAACTTTTTTTCCACTGCCTTTAAAATTAATACATACACATTACAGAATGTTAGAAAATACCGAAAACATATTTATTTTTCAAGATTGACTTCATAGGTTGATTGTTTTCCTTGTTTTTTTAGTTTTATGTGCTGTTTGAACACTTTATGGTAATTATATTTACTTTTAAAATCTCATCTAATCATAATTTAGCCTTTTGTAAAACTACAGAATAATCCAATGACTGTGGTGCTTCCTTATTATATATGAATATTTTAATTATTGATATACTATTATCCCCCTTACCATCATATCCTGAAATCTCATATATTTTGGAGTTAAACCCCTAGAAAATGTCAAAGTTATGTTTTGCTTTATTTTATTTTCATTTGGCATGCTTTCCTGCAAAAACTTTTTGGGTTTTGTATGTCCCTAAATTGTATATATTTACCTGCTATAGTAGCCATTGTACTCCTCTGGTGTTTTACTACTCAGCTCAGTGTTTTACTTTATCTTCTTTTCGTTGACTTAAGTAGCTCTTTGAATCAATGTTTTCTGAGGTGCATATGGGCAGCAAAGTTACTAGGCTCTTGAGTAAGTGAGAATGTCTTAACAAATGAACTTCTGCTCAGAGTAGATTCCGAGTTGAACCCTACGTCTTTTGAAAGCATGTGCACATCCTCCATTCACTTTGTGCACTGGAGAAACATGTGATCAGCTTGATTTTGTTTTGTTAGTAAACTCATCTCCCTCCTTTAATACTTACAGAATGTTTCATCTAACACTAAGTCTGGGTTATTTGCTATCAGACAGGAGACTATACATCAGACAGGATGATGCAATTCAATTTGGAGGAATTAGAGGTGTTTTTGACAGACTGAGAACTTATTTGTTTCATAACACTTACTGTGAAATCTTAATAGATCTTACTGAAAATAAATCTAAAGAAAACAAAATTGGTGACAGAGGGCAAAGGAAACATAGTTAAAAAAAAAAAAAAAAACACATCTAGCAAACAGCTCTAGCCAGATATAAAATAAAGATAAAAAGAAACCAAATAAACCAGGTCAACTCTTCGAAAGTCAAGTGAGTGAACTTTCTGAAAGTGCAGAGTGATAGAGGAAGAAAGCAGAATCCTAGAGGCATTTGCCACTACTTAAGAAAAAGTTGTAGCAAAAGCAAATGCTGCTCACTGTTTGAAACATTCAAAAGTTGGAGAGAGACAATGTCTGAGGAGCATAAGCAGAAATGTCGGTCCTCCAGAGGACTCTAGCTTCCAAGGCAACAAGAGCCATTTGGAAACTCCCTAGGAAACAGCTTTCTTAGGCTTAAGTGATTATAGCAAGAGGCACAAACTGCTGGCACAGGTATAAAATGTCCACTCGCGAAAGAATCTGCAGGTGCTTCTGCCAGGCAGAGGCTCCCTCAATTTACCATGGAGGTGCCAGAAATATGGGGACCAAAGAGAAAATGGAAATCAAGAGATTTTTAATATTCTGAATGAAAATAAATAGTAGCTCAAAAGTAGCTGCCATTTTGCAAATGTTAAGGGCTAATAAAGTATAATTCTCTTGAAGGTCACTCTGCATGAAGAGATATTATATATGTAATTGCAATTTTCCCCTAGATAAATGGTAAACAAATGGTAATAAGCTACTTATAGGAGATTTCTCCCAGTTGAAAATAACCTCAAGGCCATAGTCTCCAGGGAGACTTAAGTTGACTGGCATTCTAGAAAATCTAATACAAAGAAGGGTTTCTCTGCCTGCCTCTTTCTCTCAGCCACCACTGAGTCCCTTCAACAGACCTCGGCAATAGTAAATCCTTAATTTCAAGAATAAAAAAACCCATCCTGAATCAACTGCTATAGGTGTTGGGGATTTCCTTGCTTTTTTTTGTTTTAATTTTCTGGGAGCTGGGGCATCAATTTTGTCTGTCTTCAGATCACTTTGGATCCATTAGAGTTGACATGGAATTATTTAAATTTCCAGAATCTTGACAGATGACACTGCTGCAGGCATAAAATGTGTTCCCCCAAAATTGATATGTTGCTGTTACAACACCCAGTACTTGAGCATGTTTGAACTTGTAGATAAGGTTTCAAGAGGTTATTAAGTTAAAATGAGGTCTTCAGAGTGGGCCCTAATCCAATATGGCTGGTCCTTTACAAAAAGAAGAAATATGAACACACAAAGGACAATTGCAGAGACAGAGGGATGACCATGTGAGGACACGGTGAGAAAGAGAAAAGCCTCAGAAGAAACCAAACCTGCCAAAAATTTGACCATGGAATTCTAGCCTCTAAAATTATGAGAAAAAATATATAATTCTTTTGTGTAAGCCACCAGTGTGTTGTATTTTTTTAAATGACATCCCTGGCCAACTAACACGTATGTCTATTCCGGTGGAAGACAGTGATGGGACAGACGACAGCCAAACTTCAACTCGTTTTAGGCATGAGGAAGCCATCTAGCTAGGATACAATCAAACAAGAATTTTTAAAATGGCAAGGACTTTCATTCATTTGGGTGCCTTAAGAATGTTGAGTTCCTTTTGTACTTTAACTCACAAAAACATGATAGATAATTTTCCTTTGGACATGAATTTACAACAGCAAAGGGATTTAAAGCCTTGAATGTGCTTATCCCTAGTAATTTTATTTGATGAAAGGATTTAATTAGTATTTTGGGGCATCTCTATGTTGTGTGAAATTTTATAATAAGTGTCTTATTTTATCCATTAATCTTATACAGAAGCTCTAAGAGCATTTAAGATGAATGTGGCTAGACCTAATTTGGAATAAGAAGTAAATAGTATGTAACCGTTCATCTTTGAGTTTAGTGTAGAAATGTGGGTAATTTTGTTAATACATACTGAATAACCCATTCTATAGTTTCCTGGAGGTGAAATGCATTCTGCCTACCAGTAGTCCCAGGAGGACACCCAAGAGTGTCCATGGTCAGGTTTGAGGTAGCCATCTCATGAAAATGGTGGCAGAACATTCTGATAGTCCATTGATCTCTGTTGTAGCCCATTTGAGTTGCTACAAAGAAATAACTACAGCTGGGTCATTTAAAAAGAAAGGAGGCTTACTTGTTCTCAGGGCTCTGAAGACTGTAAAAGAAGCATGGTATCGACGTCTGCTTCTTGTGAGAGCCTCAGGAGTCTTCCACTCACAGTGGAAGCTGAAGGACAGTCAGGATGTGAAAATCACAAGGCAAGAGAGGAAGCAAGAGAGAGAAGAAGTCCTAGGCTCTTTTTAACAACCAGCTCTTGAGGGAACTCTCACGGGATCTAATAAAGCAAGAATTCACTCATTCCCGCAAGAATGACACAAAGATACTCATGAAGGATTTGCCTGCTGACCGAAACACCTCTCATTAGGCTCCACCTCCCACGCTGTGGGTCAAGTTTGAACATGAGATTTGGAGGGTCAAATACCCAAATTTCTTCCCCAAATTGGTTAAAAAAGACAATTATAAAGGAATGTTTATTCCTCTCCTCTCGTTGATGCTATTTCACTCTTTTCCCCACCTTGTCTCCATTCGTTTTTCTTCCCATGGAGGAGAAATGAATCACTTGCATTGGTGGGGTATATCTGTTAGTTTTCATTTCTCTGTTGTATTGGCCAAACCTGTTAAAATTGTGTCAGCATCAGAGATTTATTGATTTTGTTTATTTCTACTCTACAACAGGAAAGGCATGATTCTTGATAAGTAGTATTTTCTCTTTGGAAGCCCTCAGATGGGCTTCCCAAGATCTGAGCTTAAATAAATGGTTGACAGGAAAGATTAGGAAATACCATGTGCTAAGCCCTTTCTTCCAATTTAGCTTATTGATCAAGTTTTACTTCTGTGTCTGCTTCTCAACTGTTTCTAGATGAAGAGAGAAAAGAAGAGTGCAATTTAATTAAACTCATTTAAAACCAAACTGAGACTGTTTGTTGTTCTATTAATAACACATATAGATGCATATTTAAAATAATTTTCTATTTTATATAGTACGTTGTTTTAATACATCTCTGCTCTGCAAATGTTCTTTTATGTTTTAGAATATTTTCATAACATCATGCCTCTTTCTAATTTTCTCATCTTTGGGTGGACTACCCTAGAACCAGTGCTTGAAAGCCAATACAGTGTTTATACTGCTTTTGACCTAGCTCACAGCTTCTGAATACTTCCTAAGACTTCCTCAAGGCTTACAAAAGGAAGGCAGATTTAATAGAGCCAGCCGCCAATTTCCTGTGCTTTTTTCTCTATAGGGTTAGGCTGTCATCTGGTATTTCTATTGACAGATCCTGTGTTGAATTTAGGAATGATTTTGAAGTTAGTCTTTTGTTCTTGTTCCAAGCATTGTGCATGAAAACCCCAAGCCTCCTAACTGGCCATGTTTCAAATGTGATTCTTAATTCTGACTTTCCATCCTTCAGATTTTAACACCCGGAGTAAAATGGGACACTGCATGCCTCCCCTTAGCTGTGTTGTATCTTAAAGGTTTGTAATATTGGAAGATGCAAAATGGGAGATTCTAACAGGAGTAAAAGAATGGAAAACTGTTCTCAAAATGTTCTGAATTGGTCAACAGGGTGACTACATCAGGTTCTCGGATTGAATGTAAAGGCCTTGAATTACTGAAAAAAAAAAAAGAAAAACAAGAACTAACTAAAACACTTCTCCTAATTCATTTCTGATTGGCTGTGAGTATCCAAGGGCTTACTTACTGAGCAAGGAAATGTTGGCAGCTCTTAATTTTGTATTCTTGTAAAAAGCAACTAATGGTTTAATAATATTACAAACACAATTAGAGTGGTCAACTAGTCAAATGCCTTCGATGGCATATACTTTGCTTTAAAACATGGCCCATCTCTTAAAGAGACACACACAAATAAATACCGGAAATGTAACAAAATTGACCTCTCAATAATACTCTTAAATGATTAGAAGGACTAGTTTGATAAGCTTCTTATTTTGGGAGGATGTTGGTGACAACCCGAATTACATATGGAGAACAAGGACTGTTAAAACTTTCTTCTGAGGAGACTAGGTATGACCAGCTCCATGTTTATGATTTGTAGTGAGTTTGCACCTTTGAGATCTGAGCTGAGTTTCTCAGTATAATAAAAGAAAACCTGAAAGCCATAAATAATGGTCTTTCTTTGCCAACCTCTCCTCATACTCTACACACCATGTATCTTTTCCTATAAATAAATGTTAAAGTATTAATGAAATATAAGTTTAAAGGGTACCAGACTACTTGTCTGCCTGGGGTACTAACGTGGACTGAATCTTCACTGACACTAGGACTCCATCTAGAGAACAGTCCTATTGAAAGACAGTTTTTCACTAAATACATTGTATGTCATAAAGCCCAAACACAACTTATACAGACTATTCAATTCTACAGAGTACAGATGGTTGGTAGGTAGCTAATGTTTGTTGAGTTAAGGAAGACAGATCAAGGAGTTTGAAGGCTGAGTTTAATAATTTGTTCTTTTTTATTAATTTCCAGGCAAAGAAGCCAACATAGCATAGAGTCTGAGACTCTGAGGAATGTGATATGGAGATGGGAAAATGGGGTAGGTCACTTAAAGTCAAGAAATAAAAACTTCTCTCCTTCTCTGACATATTAGAAAAGCTCAAAGTGCTAATGTTTGCCCAATAGTTTCTTGTTTTATCAAATAGGTAAGCCCTGGGCTGCATGGCGGCAATTTCTCTAGCAGACCCTAGCAGAAGAGTCTATCTCCCCTCTGAGATTTATGATATCCAGCTCCCATCAGGCTATGTCTGAGGATCTCCATTTGATATTATTGCACTAGAATCAAATGTGTGCAACAAGTTAGCTGGTGAGAGAGCCTGGTTATGGCTTTAATGACTGCTATGCTGAGGTCCTGCTTTGTTAGTCTTTTTATCAACACCATGAGGTGAGCTGATTTAACACTACATATTATAGATGAGAAAAAAATGTACCTAATGAAGTTAAATAACATACCTAAATTCAAATAATTAATAAAAGGCATGGCTTGCAACCGAAACTTATCTCTCCCTAAAGTGTGTCACTTGCAGAGACATTCCTGAATCTTCAATAAAAGAATTTAGAAAAAGTGTGTTTGCATTGAGAATTAGCTAATCTAAAATCCAGACTCAGAAATGACTTTTAAAATTTATCAAGTTGATGAATCAAAAACTCTATTCTGTTTTATAAAAGAGAACGAACTCATAAAGATAAAGATAAATATCTATAACATTAAAATATAGACATAGGCTTATTCTCCACTTGAGAAAGAACTGCATTGATTTGTGATTTATCTGAAGAAAGTCTTATTCAGTTGAAGTTTGGGGGCACAACCTTAAGCTGCTCACTCCAGCAGTGCTTATTTAGCATATCCATTGAGTTCTCTCTTATTTTTCCTATGAAAAGCTCAAGGTGAAGTTCAAAGACACTTTTCCCTTTTTTTAAACAAAAAAGATGCCTCAAACATTATAATGAAGTGGAAAAACCAAGAGAATAGCAAACTATGAAATGTAGAAAATGTCAAAGGAGTAATAAGAGGTACTTCTGATTGAGGATGTTAAATTTCAGTGAGAGTATATATAATCCAATTTATCTCTTTCATACATACTCGATAACATCATGGCCACGCATTAACTGGGAATTTCAATTTTAATTTTAATTTGTACCATGCCCCGATGCTATCTTTTCTAATATTCCTTCCTTTTGCTTTTTCATTTTCTCTTTCCTGCCTTCTCTTTCTCCAGGACCAACTAAATTTACCTGTTGGAAGAGTGTGAGATTGCCTTAATGATATATTTGATTTTAATAACTCCAAGATGACCGACCTCTTAACTTGCTGCTTAGGTCTATAAATTAAGGGTCATAACTTCCAAGTCTTATAATTTCTTTTCTAGTGCTATAGGCAAAGAAACACTTATATGCTGAGCATCATCTCAAATTATTGGTCTGCTTATCTCCTAGGAAGAAGTAGTCAATTATGACTAGGGATGGTGCTCATTTGCAAAGTCAGAACCCAGTTATTTTCCTGAGAAGCTGGACATTGAAGTGTTTGGGATGAACTGATTCCATCTTGTTACCTCTGAGGATCTTGCTGTTAGCTATCAACTGCATTTCACAGATTTATATAATGCTCAGCTTCTGTACAAAGTACAGAATTACACAATTAAAGCTTAGAATCTCCTATTATAAGGAGAATAAGAGTGAGAGTAAGAAATTGAGAAGGGAGGAATGGAAGGAAGGAAGGAAGGAAGGAAGGAAGGAAGGAAGGAAGGAAGGAAGGAGAAGGGAGGGAAAGAGGGAAGGAAGGGGAAGGGAAGGAAGGAAGGAATGGAAGGAAGGAAGGAAGGAAGGAAGGAAGGAAGGAAGGAAGGAAGGAAGGAGGGAAGGAAGGAGAAGGGAGGGAAAGAGGGAAGGAAGGGGAAGGGAAGGAAGGAAGGAAGGAAAGAAGGAAGGAAGGAAGGAAGGAAGGAAGGAAGGAAGGAAGGAAGGAAGGAAGGAAGGAAAAAAAGATAGAGAGTTGGGGTGGTAGTGTGTATTAGCCGAGGAGTGGATAGTTAAACCAAAATAATCTGGTTTTATTTTTTCAGGAAGCTTTTGAATTCATGCCTCACAATTTGTTTTCTCTGTTTTATAAAAATATTCTGAAATACCTCACTTATGTATCATTAATGAAAGTCTGACCCCAATTGCATATGTATTTGTATGAAGTTTCTGTCTTGCTTTATTTCTTGTCTATTTTTGCTTTAAAGGGAGATACAAAGAACTCAGTGAATGCCCCCTTTTTTTCTTTTCTGTATTTTAAAATTCAGCTTATATTATTGACACAATAATGGGTTGCAAGCTGTTAACGTCTGAAAAAAATGTCAAAATGCAATCTTAAATAATAGCCATAAATGATAGAAAATCTCTTTCCATAACATTTGTTACTACCCTAGGTGACACAAACTGCAGTGTTTTGCATTTATATATTTTGTTGTCCTGATACCATTTTCATAGTGTTCTACTCAAATATAAACCAAAAAGTTATTTTTGAAACAAGGTACAAGCTATGATGGAAAGAAAAAGGAGAAGAGGGATACAAGGAGAGAGAGACGGAGATAGAGGAGAAGAAAAGAAAGAGAAAGAAGGAAAGTACGAAAAGCAAGAACTCAATTTTTATCTATGGTGTGTGCTTGCTAATCCAACCACTTTCTTAGGAAAATGCACACCTTCTATTTTTTGCAAAGGCTAAAGTCTACAAATAACTTTTCTGGGTCTCAACTGTGTAATTAAAAAAAAAAAAAGTATGGGTCAGACTAGATGATTTCAGGCTCTGCAATCTTATTCAAATGAGCAAATTGGTTCTGGTAGCCAGGTTTCTGCCATGATGAATATTGTGTAGAACTATCCTTACAGAGAATTGTTACTACATCAAATAGCATGGTCAGGCTTGTCCACAAGATAAATTAGCCCTCTGGATTAATGTTTCTTTGGCTGTTAGGATATTTTCAATTGTATTAGATGTGCTAAAAGGCTCGAATGAGACCAGTTTAAACAAATAGGTTGCCTTTGAAATGTCAACACGTAAAAAAGTAGAGTTACTATTTATCGTTTAGATTTCACTGTTGTTTGTACACAACTTCATTTTAAGAAATATATGCAATACTTTTCATCACACTTCTGTCAATGTTGCCACTAAGTTGATAAGAGATCTCTAGATATGATAATCTATAAGTCCCCTGAGACATTACCCAGAAACCATGATGCATCACTGATGTCCTTGTCACGTGCCAGTCATCTTGCAGATATTCAGCTGGCTTCAGCAACAATACTTAATGACAGTTTATAATTGTATGTCGTTTTCCTCTTAAGAAATGTGAATCTAATAGGAAATATTTCCCAGAACTCAGGGGAGCATACACTAGAATTTAGCTATAGTGCTCTGTGGCCCACATATTAACAATGTTAGAGCCCAGCAGTGTACCTAGCACATAATAGGCAGTAAATATTTGTTGACAAATGAATCAATGATCTTTTCACATTCTCTCAGATGTTGCTTGAGATGTAGACAACTTTTAAAAGTACTAATCATACATAACTAATCTCTGTTCTAAAGACTAAAAAACTGAAATTGGAATTTAACTAAGATCAATTCAATGAGGAATTTGTCCCAGGTCTGATTCAGTGTCATTTTGACCTATCTAGAAGTCACTGCTGGAGGAAGCAATTGTCTTACTTTACCACTTGATAAAATTTCACTTTTTCAGAAGAAACTGCAGATTCATGAGAAAAGTGAAGCACTTTTGTGGATTTTTCTCTATCAATGCCATCCATCACTGTGGCTGCAATGGAGCTCTCGGTATCTTCCACCTCCACAGTGCTCAGCTGTTGTTCCCACCTGGCACCAGAAATGCAACTCAAAGAAAGAAACAGCAGAAGGGAAATAAAACAAGAACAAGAAGCTGGGATTGAAGCCAGATGAGCTGGAATGAGCAGAGGGGCTGAGAGAAATAGAATCTAAATTCTACATTACGTTTTGCCACAACCCAGCTCTGAGAGTGTTGGCCCCATCTCTTTCATCATTCTTCTGCTTCTCAAAAAGGTTTTTATGATGAGGAAAATAGGAATGAGGAGAGAGGATCTAAAGTCTGGTTGCTTCAAAGCTTTAGCCTTCCAATATCTTCTAAGGTTTCTGTGATTCTGAAACTTACACATTTAAAAATTTAGAGCCCAGTGGACCAGCCCTGAAACAAGCAAAGCAGAAGGTAGAGCCAGTGAGCATAGGGTTTGCTATCCATGTGTAGGGGGAAAGAAGAAAAAGTAGTTTCAGATATCCTTGAGGTAAACCAGTACAGGTCAAAAAAGAAACTAAGACAGACATTTGGGACAGACTAATGATGTTACTACCATGGTGAAGTGGAAATGGTTATTACTTATATTTGTAGCCATAGTTTTATGTGTACATATATATGTGTGTGTGTGTGTGTATTCATATGTATACATATAAAACATCAAATTGTACATACTAAAATAAGTGCATATTATTATTAATTTCATTCTATTGCACAGATATACTTTTTCTAGTACTTTTCTACATATATGTATATGTAGAAAATACATATATACTACATATACATATACATGTATATGTAGAAAAATTTATATAACTATATATCACTAATTTTTAAAAATCAGATAGGTGTAGGGGTGTGTCCATAAGCTCAGCACTTTGGGAAGCTGAGCAGGGAAGGTCACTTGAGCTCAGGAATTTGAGACAGGCCAGGGCAACATAGTGAGACCCTATCCCTACAAAAATTTGAAAAATTAGCTGGGTGTGGTTGCACATGTCTGTAGTCCTAGCTACTCAGGAGGCTGAGGTGGGAGGATGGCTTGGGCCTGGGAGGTTGAGGCTCCAGTGAGACATGATTGTGCCCTGCACTCCAACCTAAGCGACACAGAGGGATCCCATCTCAGTATAAAATAAGAACAAAACAACTTAAAATATCAAGATCTACAAATTTGTACAGGAGAGAGAAACTTTATTTCTTCTGAAGGATTACACTGTACAAGGTGACCATCCTGCAGGCTGGGAAACAGTCTCTAGCCAAGATCAGAAACAGGTACTTTGACGAAGAAAGGGTAATAGGAATTTTATGCAGAACGGGTTGACTAAACGTACACACTCAACAGGTTACAGGAGGAGCTATGAATATTCATGAAGGTGGTCCTGACACATGCATATTGAACAAACATGCATGTAACATACAACCCATGTTTACTTTCGGGTGTAGACTTAACATTTTTATGTATTACAATTAGGCCCTATGTATTAGCCTGTTTTCACACTGCTACAAAGATATTACCTGAGACTGGGTAATTTCTAAACCAAAGGGGTTTAATTGACTCACAGTTTCACATGGCTGGGGAGACTTTAAGAAACTTAAAATCATGGCAGAAGGCAAAGGAGAAGTGAGGCACATTCTACATGGAGGCAGGAGAGAGAGATCACAGGGAAAACTGCCACTTTTAAAAGCATCAGATCTCATGAGAATTCCCTCACTATCACCAGAACAGCGTGGGGGAAACTGATCCCATGATCCAATCACCTCTAACCAGGTCCCTCCTTCAACATGTGGGACTACAATTTGAGAGGAGATTTGGGTGGGGACAGAGCGCCAAAACATATCACCCCATATGTCACAGTGTCGTTTTAGGCCACAAAGGCATGCAAGTGCACAGTCTCTGTAAAATGGCCAGAACCAGTCCTTGGTTGGCGTTCTATTTATCTAGAGGAAGTTACTGTAATCAGTCTTTTGTCCAATAAAAGCTGTAGTAGTGGGTGGTGGAGCAGGGACTGGGGGTCAGTCAGTGAACATCTGATGGAGCTGCAAATTGTTTTAATCTTGCTTATCTCAAGGCCAGTGTGTGTTTGGCTGCTAGAGAATAAGAAAGACCTTGAGGCAATTAGAACATAGTTTATTCTGTAAGTGTAGAGGATGTGTGACTTAATGCTTGCCTGTTATAATTTGGTATCTTATTGCCAAAATGTCCAGTTTATAATTTTGTATCTTATAGAAAAAAAGAGCTGGTTCTGTTGGTTTTATGATCTTTATTTTAACACTAATTTTGGTCAGTTGTCCCTAAGCCATAAAAGGGAGGGCTTATAATGAGGTCCAACTGACCTCTCATCCCATATGGCTGGGAACTAGGTTTTAAAGTTTTTTGGGGGTCCCCTTGGCCATAAGGGGTCCATTGAGTTAGCAGTGACTTAGGATTTTATTTTTAGTTTACTATATATATGTATGTGTGTATATATGTGTGTGTGTGTAGATGTGCGTGTGTGTGTGTGTACATATGTATATAGGACAGAACTAGAAAAGTGTGTATCTGTATACCAGAATGAAACATTTAGAAACAATTTTTAATCAACTATATTGAGATATAATCTGCATATAATGAAATTAAAACAGATTGAACATGTAGGTCAATGCCTTTTCAAAATGCAGACAATTGTATAACCAGCACCCTAGTCAAGATGTAGAGTTCTCTTTCATCCCTGTGCAGCTGATCATTTCCATGCCACCTCTGACACAGAAAAACTGATAACATTTCTGATCTGGATAAATTAGGTTTTCCTGGTTTTGAACTTGATAGAGATAGAATTTTTTGTTGTCACATTTTTTCACAACAGTATCTAAGATTCATTCATGTTATTCAGTTTCAATCATTTTTGTTTCTGCATTGTTGATGTCATATGAATATACCATATAATATATCATATGGATATATGAAAATTTGCTTGACAGATAGAGATCTTTAAACTTGCAAGAAAAAAACCCATATAACAAATATATGGGTGTGTGTGTGTGTGTGTTGTATGTATATATAAAAAACACTCCTCCTAAAAAATACATACTTCACCAAAAGTAGGGAGGAATTAATAGTAAATGATAAAATCAGGAATTCTCACTTATTTCCAATGTTAAAGGCAAACATCTCAGTCCTTTATCATTAAGCATAGTATTGACTATAGTTTTTTTCCAGGTGCTTTTTGTCAGTGTGAGGAACTCCTGGTTGGCTGCATTTGTTAGTGATAATTGTTGAACTTTTGCAAATAATTTTTATGTACTTATTGAAATGAAAATTCTTTTTTCTTTATTCCATTGATAGGCTACATTACAGAACTTATTTTTGAATGTTAAACTAACCTTTCATAAACTTTAATTCCTTACGATGTATTGTCCTATATGTTATTGGATTAAATGTTAACATTTTAAATAATTTTTTGATCTAAATTTGTGAAGAATATGGATTTGTAATTTTTATATGTCTTTCTCATGCTTTGAAAAAATGTAATTTCTTCTCTGAGTGTTTGATAGAGCTCAGTAGTTAAAATTATATGAGGCTAGTGTTTTGGGGGAAAAGGGTTTGAGAATAACTTCATTTTAAAATAAATAAATGACTAGATAGTTTTCATTCATTTAAAATGAGGTTTTATTTTATGTCAGGAAGCATAGTTACAATAGTTGTTTAAAGTCATAGTCTGATAGTTTCTCTATCTAACTTTTTGGGGAGCTGGTATTTGTTGATGGTCTTAGCCTTAGAAAATCAGATTCTAGTTCTCTGAATGATTAATAATTTTGGATCATGCCCTGGATATTGTGAAGGTTATGCTGTGTAGATCTGGAGTCTTGTCATATGCCTCTGTACAATGTAGAAGTCTTTGTTTCTCGGTCTGGTTAGGTTTAGACAGCAAATCATTTCTTGCACTCTGGGTGATAGTTCAAATCTCAGTTCAGTTATCTAAGCCATTGTTCCACTGGTTGGGTTCTGTCCCATGTGCAGCTCAGCAGTTAAATCAAGTGTTCTGCCTGCAGAGGTCGCATTTTTCTCATTCTTCGTATCAGAAACTTGAGTCTTTTATCAGAACATTAGAATGCCAGGACACTGTGTTACTCTGGACTGGGATTGACTTTCAGGGCAAAGCCAGGAGAGAAAAAATGAGTAGGAAATGTTAATTTATGTTGATTACTTCTTTGAGTTCTAAATTTCCCTCACAGTCCACCTGCTTGTACTTATTTTTCTAGTCCTAGGTAGTTGTTGGTGTTATTGTTTTAATTTTTTTTTAAATTTTGTCCAGAATTTTTAGCTGCAGTTAGTGAGAGGGTTGGGCAGTAGTGGGCTCACGGTATCGTAACAGAACTACAACTCCACACCTTAGCCATCATTGTTTTTTAATATTGTTTTTACATTAAGCAATTGTAGTGCAAAGCTTAATCACACATATGATTATATTTATGAATATTTTCTTTTAAGTAGGTTATCATATAGTCTGAGTGGAATGACAATTTATTGCTTCAATTTTCAATTATTAGAACTTTTATGTTTACAACTCTGGATAGAACTCTTAGCACAATGTTGACTAGAGATAGTAATAACAATATCCTTGTCTGATTCCAGGATCTAAAGGAAGTGCTTTAAAATTTTTATCTATCAATATTATATTTGTGGAGATATTGAGTCATTTCCATTTATGAAGTTAAAAATGTTCTCTTGCATTATTTACTAAGAATTATTTTAATTTAAATTATAAATGGGTGTTAATCATTTTTCTGAATCTATTGACATGACCAAATATTTTTGTCTTTCTTAAACTGATACTTTGGTGAATGACATTAATACAATTTCTAATTAAAAGCCAAAATTTGTACACACACACATACACACACACACACACGCACACACACACATGTAGATATTGATATAATTTTATTCCATACCTGAATTTTGCTGGGCAATATTTTATCTAAGATTTCATGTTGGCCGGGTGCAGTGGCTCACACCTGTAATCACAGCACTTTGGGAGGCCAGGCAGGCAGATCACAAGGTCAAGAGATCAAGACCATCGTGGCAAACATGGTGAATCCTCATCTCTAAAAATACAAAAATTAGCTGGGCATGGTGGCTCATGCTTGTAGTCCCGGCTACTCGGGAGGCTGAGGCAGGAGAATCGCTTGAACTTGGGAGGCAGAGGTTGAAGTGAGAAGAGATCATGCCCCTGCATTCTGGCCTGGTGACAGAGCGAGATTCCATCTCAAAAAAAAA
>NW_016803198.1:203846-207174 GCF_001698545.2 Rhinopithecus bieti
AAAAAAAAAAAAAAAAAAAAAAGATTTCATGTCAATTTTTAGTGGGTGTTGTCAGTCTACATTTTTTTATCATGTTATTATTGTCTTACATTACAATTAAGATTATTGTAGTATTGTGAAGTAATTTTGAGAATATTCTGTATTTTTTATTCTCTGGAAATCTTTATAAAATTGAAAATATTTTTTAATCAAATGTTTGCTAAAACCCAACAGTGAAATAATATGAAATCGTTGTTGGAATAGTTTATTTTTTTCTCCCACTGATTAAATGTATTTTAAATTTATAACCTTTACATACTTTTTAATTAAAATTTTCTTTTAGATTTAGGAGTGCATGTACAGATTTGTTAAGTAAGTATATTGCATGATGCTGAAGTTTGGTGTACAAATGATTCCATCACCCAGGTATTGAGCATAGTACCTAATACCTTGGAAAACCTTGTTCCCCTCCCTCCCTACCCCCCTTATAGTCCCCAGATTCTATCATTGCCATCTTTATGTCCAATAGTACCCAAAGTTTAGCTCCCACTTATGAGTGAGAATATGCATGCAATATTTGGTTTTCTGTTCCTGCATTCATTTGCCTAGGATAATGGCCTCCAGTTGTATGTGTGTTGCTGCAAAATAAATGATTTTGTTCTTTTTTATGACTGCATAGAATTCCATGGTATGCATGTACCACATGTTCTTTATTTAATCCACTCTCGAGGGTCAGCTAGGTTGATTCCATGTCTTTGCTGTGGAGAATAGGGCTGCAGTGAACATGGGAGTGCGTGTATCTTTTTGTTAAAATGATTTATTTATTTTTGAATATATGCCTAATAATTGGATTGCTGGGTCAAACAGTAGTGAAGCACGATATTTTCTTGACTGCTTTGCAGGATTCGCGATAGGGGTACCTTGTTTACTCAGCCTGTCACTCACTGTCTAACCCTGGTGGGAGGGAGCATGTGAGTGAAAGACTGTGGGAACTGGAGCAAGCACTTTTGGGCTCTGGGAGGAACAAACTCCATTTACTCGATTTGCCACACTCAACCCCTTGAGGGAGGGATCAAGTAGGTGAGCCAGCACAGGTTCCAGCTGGCTACTTTGAGGCAGCCGCAGGAGCAAACTCCATGCCGGCCCTATGGCAGCATCCAGCTTGGGGTACCTGACACCCCCAAACCTCAGAAGGCATGTTACAGTGCTCTTTTAGCTCAGCCATCTGTGGATGGCTTAAGTGTTAACAGCTCAGTGGGCCCTTTGCCTTGTCATGTGTCACAGCTGCCCTCTGCCATCGAGGGCAAAGGGCCAGTGTGATAGCCTTTTTGGGGTATCCACACTCATGGCTCCCAAGCTCTTGTCTAGTGTCCAGGAAAAATTAGGTTGCATGAACGCATTGAAGGATGGTCAATGTGGAGGATTTTATTGAACAATGAAAGTGGCTCTTAGCGAGAAGGGGAAGTGGAAAGGGCATAGAAGGGCAGGTTATCTTCCCCTCAAGTCTGGCACTCTCTGGCGGGACTCTTCTCTGAAGTCAAGCCATCAAGCCATCCCTCTGAAGTCAGGTCGCTTCTCTCTGATATTCAGCCACTTCTCCGTTCCTCTCCAATTGAGTCCAGGGTCTTTGTAGGCACAGGATGGGTGTTCGGGTGGTACATGGGTAGTTTAGAAAAAGGCAATCGTCAAGTGGTCTCACTTTGGGTCACAGGTTTCAGACTTTTTGACTTGAAGGTGGGACTTTGTCAGAGACCTGCCACTGTCTGCCTAGAGTTTCTCTGCCTCCTGCCTCTCTTGTATCAGTAGTTCTAAATTCTTTGAAAAATCTCCAAACTGCTTTTCACAAGGGCTGAATGAGTTTATATTCCCACCAATAGTGTATAAGCATTCCCTTTTCTCCACAGCCTCACCAGCATCTGCTGTTTGTTGACATTTTAATAATAGTCATTCTGACCATTGTAAGAGGGTATCTGCTGGTGGTTTTGATTTGCATTTTCCTCATGATTAGTAATGTAAAACATTTTTTCATATAGTTGTTGGTTGCTTGTAAGTCTTCTTTTTATAAGTGTCTGTTCATGCTTTTTGCCCATTTTTTAGTGGAGTTATTTGTTTTTGGCTTGTTATGTTGTTTGAGTTCCTTATAGATTCTGGATATTAGACCTTTGTCAGATTTGTAGTTAGTGAATATTTTCTCTTACTTCCTAATTTAAATAATCCTTTATCTTTATAAAGGCTGTCTGTTTATTCTGCTGATAGTTTATTTTGCTTTGCCAAAGCTCTTTAGTTTAATTAGGTCCCCAATGTCAATTTTTGCTTTTGTTGCAATTGCTTTTGAGAACTTAGTCATAAATTCTTTCCCAAGGTTGATGTCTATAATAGTATTTCTTAGGTTTTCTTCTAGAATTCTTATAGTTTGAGGTCTCACATTTAAGAGCTTCATAGTCACATAAGCCTTTTTAAAAATAAGTTTGACGTTTCTTTTTTCTTAGCTATTGTAGATGTCATCCAAGTTTCCAAATTTACTGGCATAAAATGTTAGCATAGTCCTTTGTGAGTTTAAAAAAAATCACAGCAGTTTCTGCAATTTTGTCCCTTTTTCATGTATTATTACTTATATGCATTATTATTTATATGCATTATCTGTTTTTCTCTTGATCATGGTTAACAAAGATTTGTCTATTTTTATCAGCTTCAAATAATCATCAATAACTTTATTATTATCTTCTTTTGTATCTTTATTTTGTATCTACCATCTTTTTTTTCCTATTTTATTTTGGTTGCTTGTTTTTCTTTTCTAGCTTCTGCTTTTGCATTCATACCTCAATAATTTTGGCTTTTTCAAATATAAGCATTTTACCGTGAAAGGACTGTAAATTCAGTTTTAGCAGCTCCTCACAAATTTGCAGTGAAGAAATTATTTTATTGTTTACTTAATTTCCATTACAATCTCATTAACTTTATATTATTAACAGATCTGACTTAATTTCTAGGGTATGTTTTATCTTTAGTTATGTTTCTGACAATGATATCCAATTGTAATTACATTATGTTCAGAGGACATTGAATGTAGAATAAAAAATACTTGGAAGCAATTTGAATTTTTGCTTAAGAAGAAAATATATTCTTAAACTGTTGTGTACAGGGCTCAGTATATGTCTTTGAGATTAGCTACTACATTCTTACAAGGTTTATCAATTATTCAAAGAAAAATGTTAAATTTTCTGAATTGATGAAAGATTTATATATTGTCTTGCAATTTGGGTAGGTTTTTTGCCTTATATTCTTGGTTCCTAAATCAGTAGCTGCTTATGATAGTCAATTTTTTTTTTTTTTTTTTTTTTTTTTTTTT
>NW_016803198.1:207233-232102 GCF_001698545.2 Rhinopithecus bieti
TTTTATTTCTTTATTTTTTTTGAGACAGAGTCTCGCTCTGTGGCTCAGGCTGGAGTGCAGTGGCTGGATCTCAGCTCACTGCAAGCTCCGCCTCCTGGGTTTACGCCGTTCTCCTGCCTCAGCCTCCCAAGTAGCTGGGACTACAGGTGCCCGCCACCTCGCCCGGCTAGTTTTTTGTATTTTTTAGTAGAGACGGGGTTTCACCATGTTAGCCAGGATGGTCTTGATCTCCTGACCTGGTGATCTGCCCATCTCGGCCTCCCAAAGTGCTGGGATTACAGGCTTGAGCCACCACGCCCGGCCGATAGTCAAATTTTAAATTTCAATTTGAACCTCTTTAGTTCAAACAATAGTATTTTTTACCTTAAAGTTTATTTTTTCTCATATCAGTATAGACACTCCATATTAATTGCCTGTGTCCTTTTTCCCATTTTTGTTTAATTTAAATACTCCTTTCTCTTTATGCTATAGTGTGGCTATAATATCCATGTAGCTAGACTTTAAAAATCTAATCTGATGAACTCTTTTAAATAATCTTATTGATACATAATATATATATATAATACCATATCTGATTGGTACTTATTGTAATTACTGATATATTTTGATTCATTTATAGTCATTTTATTTTGTTTTATTTGTTCTGCTTTTCATTTTCTTTTTTCCTGCCTTCTGCCTTATATTGAGTTGAGATTTATAATTAATTTTTCTTCTCATTCTATAAATGTAAAAGTTACACACACTTGTTTGTGTTTATTATTTTTAAAATTTCTTTGATCATATGAATGTGAGCATGGTCAGTTAACAAAGTCTAATTTTGTTACATTTTGTTACTCTACTTCAAAATAATATGATGAACATCTAAACTTCAATCTTCTTATGATCTTTATTTTTACTATATTTGGTCAAGATTTCAGGTATTTTATAATAACTTTTACTCCTAAATTAGACTCTATTGCTATAGCCTTATGCAGTCATATACCTAATATCTGGGGTCATTTTTTTTTTTTTTTGCTCCATTCTCCAATCACATTTTAGTTAGGAAATATAATTCTAGATTAAGAATTATTTTCTCTCAGCAACTGGAAAATGTTATTTTACATTTAATTTTAAGTTCTTCACTTGAAGAATCTGCACCAGTATAATTGTTTTGATTTATTTATAATAAGATTTTATCATTGTATCTGAAAGCTTCTCTTTGTTTTGGGTGTAGAAATTGTACTGCAATAAATCTTTTGTGTATTGTTTTCATTTTAATTACTTTAGATTTTTTATGCTTTGTCAATTAGAAGAAATGTGACTTTTTTAAATTCTGGAAATTTTCTTCTATATTTTCCTTCCTTTTAAAGGCATTTATTTATTTATCTTAATGACACATAAAGTTGTACAACTTTTTTGTGCACAACATGATATTTTGAAATATGCATATGTATTGAAATGACTAAATTGAGCTAATTATCATATTCATTACTTCATATAGTTGCTTTTGTTTTGGTGAGAACACTTAAAATCTGTCAGCAATTTTCAAGAATACATACAATATATTGTTATTTAGTATAGTCACCATGTTGTACAATAGAGCTCTTGAACTTATTCCTTTTATGTACCTGAAATTTTGTATACTTTGACCAATATCATTCCAATACCTTTCCCCGGCCCCTAGAACCTGGTAACTTCTATTCTACTGTCTACTTCTACAAGTTCAACAGTTATAAGTGGAGTCATGCAGAATTTGTCTCTCTGTACCTGTCTTTATTCACTTAACATAATGTCCTCCAGGTTTATCCATGTCATAACCAATGACAGAATTTCTTTCTTTTTGAGGCTGAATAGTATTCCATGTTATCTTTTTTCATTTATCCACTGAAGGACACTTAGGTTGATTCCATATTTTGGCAGTTATAAATATCAATGGGTGTGCAGATATCTCTTTGATGTAGTGATTTCATTTCTAGAAAAATAAATAAATGAATAAAACAATCCTATTTACAATAGCTGCAAAAACTACAATACTTAGGATAAGTTTAACCAAAGACATACCAGACTTATACATTAACAACCATAAAAAATAGATAAAATAAATTGAAGACATAGTCATTCATTCCATGTTTAGTGATTATAAGAATTAATTTGTTAAAATGTTTATACTAATCAAAGCAATCTATAGGTTCAGTGTAACTCCTATCAGAATAACAATGCCCTCTTTCATAGAAAGAGAAAAAAAAATTTAAAAATTTATGTGGAACTACAAAAAAACCCAAATAACCAAACAATCTTGAACAGAAAGAACAAAACTGGAAGTATCACACTACCTGACTTCCAAATTTAATACAAAGCTATAGTAATCAAAACAGCATGGTATTGGCATAAAAACAGACACATAAACCAATGGCACAGAAGGCGCAGAAATAAACCCACATATTTACAGTCCATTGACTTTTGACAAAGGTACCAAGAATACACAGTGGAGACAGGACAGTCTCTTCCATGAATGATGTTGGACAACTGTATATCCGTGTGAAAAAGAATAAAATTAAAATCTTATATTATACCATATAGGAAAATATACTTAAAATGAATTAAAGACTCATATGTAAGACTTGAAACTGTAAACCAACTAGAAGAAAACATAGGGGGAAAGCTCTATGACATTGTTCTGGGCAATGATTTTTTTGGATATAAATCCAAAAGCACAGACAACAAAAGTAAAAATAGACAAATGGGATTGCATCAGATTAAAAGCAATGTAATCACTGAAAGCATGCATTGTATTTTCAGCAAGCACACAGAGGAAGAAGTATTTACAAGTTGTGTCGTCTTGGATGTATTATTTAACTGTTTTACACAATAGTTTTCTTTTTCTTTTTTTTTTTAGTTTTGTGGAACTTTTTTTTTTTTTTTTTTGGATATGGATTCGTGCTATGTCGCCCAGGCTAGAGTGCAGTGGTGCGATCTTGGCTCACTGCAAGCTCTGCCTTCTGGGTTCACGCCATTCTCCTGCCTCAGCCTCCCAAGTAGCTGGGACTGCAGGCGCCCACCACCATGCCCAGTTAATTTTTTGTATTTTTAGTAGATATGGGTTTTCACCATGCTTTCCAGGATGGTCTCGATCTCCTGACCTCGTGATCCACCCGCCTTAGCCTCCCAAAGTGCTGGGATTACAGGCGTGAGCTGCCTCGCCCGGCTTACACAGTAGTTTTCTTATCAGTGAGAATGGACATCATTATAACAAGCACATGGGGATTTCAAAAAGTGCATGAAGATGTTTTTAAAGCAATGAGTTTTGTACCTAGTACATTGAAAACAGCAAAAAAATGATATTTAGTTTTGAGTTATAACAATTGTCATGGAAAATCTGCCTAGAAATGAAGATAAATGGATTCACATGAGAAAGGTAAGTAGCAGTTTCCCAGAAGGTGAGGAAACGTGGAAGGGAAAATCTCCAAAAGGAGGAAAGCGTTAGTTCATAAAGAGTTCATTCATATTCATTGAGCACTTACAATATGTCAGGCACTATAGCAGGGGTCAGTAAACTACCATCTGGTGCCAAATCCAGCCTGTTTGCTGCCTGCTTTTGTAAATAAGGCTTTATTGCAGCACAGCTGTAATCAATTGTATTTGTATTGTCTATGACTGTTTTCACACTACAACAGCAGTTAGAATTGTAACAGAGACCATATGTCCTTTATTACAGACAAAAATGTTTATTGTCTAGCCCTTTACAGTAAAGGTTGCTGACCCTTGCACTGTATTAAGGAATGAATGTAAAATTTCTCATTTAATTACCTTTTGGCATCAAGGGAAATGAAAGGGTGCGGTCAGTTGCCAAAAGGTAATTATTTGAAATTGGCATAGTACCAGGGCACAGAGATGAAGAGTATGTGTTGACGAATAAAAATTGAGATAAGAAATGTAAATTACAGATAGTGCTTAAATGTTTCATTGACCAATATTTGAAAATAATGACAAGGAATGTGTAAGACCAGGTGGGTCAGATAAAGTATAATATTCTAAAAATATGTGCCCAGCTACCTGCTTCAGTGGCAAAGAAAAGACCTTATTCAATTATTTCCCCCCATTATAAGTTATTTTCTCTTCACACATTTGCTGTTAATGTATCACCCCCTTTATACTGCTTGCTTAGTCAGTATATGTCTCTCATTCCTAAGAATCTGTTTATAAAAATAACCTTTTTCATTCTTGCCAATACTTTCTTCAACACCCCATCCTACTCCCTCATCCATCTTCAGGGTTTATATGTGTGGGTTATTTTTTTTTCTCCTTTTTGCCCTATGTTTAGGTCTTACATGAGCTTCTCGATTTTCAAACAGCCACATCCTACACAAACTCTGACTCTCATTCCAATCTATCTTGCCAAGATTTTTCTGAGCTTGTGAGTCAGTGTTTAAAATAACCTACAGGAACTGGGCTGTAATGATCTTAGGATATTTTACTCTCAGGAGAGTGTTACTGTTTCCTAAGATGGCAGGCATACCTAAGTTGAGAATATCAACTCCAAGTCTCCAAAGCAAATCTGTTTGCATTGCAGCTCATTTTCAAGAAGGTTGCAATGCACCTACCTCTAGGAGCTCCCATAACACAATCTTTAGCATAACTGTTGAATTCTCATGAGTGAGATGAAGTCAGTGTTTCAGGTATATGAACTATACAGATCTAGAGGAGGAGAAAAAAGCAACATTGTCTTAGTCAAGAAAGGCTTCCCAAAGGGAAGAAGCTGACATTAAGACTGAAACTGTGAAAAATGCATTATGGTCAAGTGCAACTATAGGATAATAACATATGGGAGGATATATAGCCTTTGGGACTAATCAAGAATAGTGACAGCATTGTATTCTTCAATTTAGTTCAATTAATGTTTATCTGTTTTTTTCATTCATTCATTATTTTGTTCATCCTATTTCCATTCAGCAATCATTTTAAGCACTATGC
Organism: Rhinopithecus bieti; assembly: GCF_001698545.2. NCBI lineage: Eukaryota > Metazoa > Chordata > Mammalia > Primates > Cercopithecidae > Rhinopithecus > Rhinopithecus bieti. The sequence goes on from NW_016803198.1 coordinate 212,184, forward strand.
AAGTCAATGGAAATTTAGAGATAAAGAATTCATGGAGTTCAAAGCTCAGCGTGGTCAACAAAGCATACACACACACAGGTAAACACATATACACATATGTAATTTATACGCACGCAATTACACAGCATATTTATACACATATACAGTAATTGCATAATAGTGACAACTACCATTTACCAAACATCTTATGTTGTTTGTTTCTATTCTTGTAACCCAGCAAATTTGATATTCATTTAGCCACAGAGATTCATAAAAGCCAAATTGCTCAAGGATACACAGCTTATAAGTGGCAAAGCTGAAATTTTATCCTAAGTTTGTCTGTATCTAGAGCTGGCCATATATTTTTCCTCTATGTTGTGTTGCCTCTTTGAGAGATGTGGAAATTGCAACAACTTGAAACATATCCAAAGAATAGAGTTAGCAAAGAAGAGATGACCAGCAATAAATGTTGCCAGACAAGACAGTGAAGTGGTTGATAGGAAAATATTTACCAAGATTTCTTAAGAACTGATAATACTTTTGGAGAGAAAACACCTCCTGCATGAATCAATTAAAGAACAGGCCTTTCTTTCATTTAGAATATTTTGCAACTTACATTTGAAGCTATGGGCTCCTCAAGCAAATGCTTTTCCACTGGTTTTAATTCCTGTCTTGGTTCTCTTCACTATATACTAGGAAGGTTGACCAGAGAGATCTTCTGACCAGGTTCTCCATGTACCTTAGATTGGGGTTAATACGGGATAACTGAATTTGACTATATTAAGTTAAAAGAGCCCAGGGTGATTTACATTTCAACCTTTTCCAGTCTGAGTTTCAGTCAGGCACTATGGTCTCTTATTCTGTTCAAGGAGTTCCACCATGTAAGTAGCAAAAGCATGCTGAGAATAAGTTTAAAATCAAAATGAATTGAACTCGGGGATTTAGGCGTACATTGGCATTTTTTTTTTTTTTAGCAGCTGAAGCCCTGACTAATGAAATATGCTTCATGCTGCACTAAAGTTTTTAATGTTAGTGACATTCTTAGAAGCTTTGAAGTTTTTGACATTTTAGGAGCTTCCATATTAGTCTGAGCCAATGTATCTTGAACTTCAATGTGCTTACAAATCACCTGGGTTTGCTGTTAAAATGCTGCTTCTGATTCTGTAGGCCTGAGATTCTGCATTTCCAACCAGATGGTGCCCACATTGCTGATTAGCAGAGCTCATTTAACTAGCAGAGGTGAAGATATTGAAATAACAAGACACAAATATGGGTGGAACATGGTTTTCTAGTTATCTTGCTTGTTTTTTGTCTTGGAATATATAGTATTAATATATATATAGTGAAATTTATATAACACATAGAATATACCAACTATGAAAGGAACGTAATAGGTTGCCCAAAGCAGATTCTATTTTACTTCCGGATACAATGAGGAAATACAGAGCTGGTCAAGAAATATTCCACACTCATGGCAGGGCCTCTGCACTATCTGTGGTGAGAACCAGTTTTCGTCCCATGCTATCTTAGACGAGTAGTTAATAAAATACATAAATTGCTAGAAAAGATTCAAAATAAGTATGAAATATAGTTTTAAAGTTATTTTGAATTGCTACATTCAGGATTTGAAAAGAAAAAAATAATGTTTTTAGGTCTGAAAAGAAAAAAACTAACATTTTTTAAATTTCAATGGCCATAAAATTTTCCTAATTTCATATAAAAGTTTTACAATGCTAACTCTTAATTTCTATAACAATTTCCTCTAGACTGGCCCAATATGCAGACCACACTATGAGCAGCATGGTTCTTGTAATGACTAGTTCAGTAGGATACATAAATAAGTACATTCACCACAGGATTGCATATGACATGGTACAATGCTCTGCAAACCACAAATACTTAGTAATAACCTGCCAACTGCTCACTGATGATTTTGGGTCTTTTTCATCTGAGTGATATTAAAATATTTTTATATTCTATATGTCATTTCTGTTTAGATTCCTTCAATTTGCTCCCTTTGGCCTTTTATTTTAAAAATACGTCTAAACACCTTCATCGTTAGTGGATACTGAAAGAAATATAAGGTGAAGGATTACCCATCTTGTGTGAGGTGATTACAGCAGAAAAGAACTATTATTTTAATAGGGTTTGACAGCTTCAGCAGAGAGTTGTCTGATGGCGACAAAGTTAGGAAGATATTTTTTTCCAGTCACGAATAGAGATAAATATACTTAAGTGATATGGGAGCAGGAATGTAATGATTTCCATGACTCTAACAGGGTCATTATGACTAATAAAAAATTAGTCATAAAAGAACATGTGTCATGTTTTCCAGTACTGGAGGAGTAAATACTGAAAATATAGGTAGTGTGATATGAGTGAAAGATAAGAACCCATTTTAATATAGACTGGCCAGAAGAGATTAAAATGCCATATTTGATGGTATTACCTTTTTCATGGTAAGAGACCTGGAGGGTGGGTAAAGAGATTGAATGTCTCATAATACAATATAGATGTTGTCTCTCAAACTCATGATCAGAATCAAAAGGAGGCATTAAATAAGAGCATTAGATTGGAGATAATTCTGGAGAGGTTATCTTTATAAACTGTGAATTAGAAAAGGTGAGACATACCTACTGATTTGAACATTTGCGTCCAAAACACCTTTCCTGCTCCATGTACCACTGTACATTCTCTTCAGTGGAAATAAAGTCTGACATATTTGGCTTGAGTATTCAATTATTGTGATACTGGGTGTTCTTAACTGTGTCTCCCCACTGTAGTATTAATACAAGATTGGAATAAAGAAACTACTCTTTTCCTTCTTTCACAGAGACCTCTCATCCAAACAGGTCATTGGAACCTGCTGGAGATGGTTTTCTCACAACCCTCTTCATTTCATTTTCTTTTTTTTTTTTTTTTTTTTGAGACGGAGTCTCACTCTGTCGCCCAGGCTGGAGTGCAGTGGCCAGATCTCAGCTCACTGCAAGCTCTGCCTCCCGGGTTCACGCCATTCTCCTGCCTCAGCCTCCCGAGTAGCTGGGACTACAGGAGCCCGCCACCTCGCCCGGCTAGTTTTTTCTATTTTTTAGTAGAGACGGGGTTTCACAGTGTTAGCCAGGATGGTCTCGATCTCCTGACCTCGTGATCCGCCCGTCTCGGCCTCCCAAAGTGCTGGGATTACAGACTTGAGCCACCGCGCCCGGCCCATTTCATTTTCTATTAGTCTTTGAGAAAAGTGAATGTATCACAATTTAGAAAACTGAGTAACACATTCAGAAATGACAACTCTGTACTTGGTTATGCTAAGAGGATTCCCAGATAATCTCCAAGATCTAAAGACTTAAGACATCATCAAAAAACAAGGACTGGACCAGGAACGGTGGCTCACGCCTGTGGCTCCCAGTGCTTTGGCAGGCCGAGGTAGGCAGATCGTGAGGTCAAGAGATCGAGACAATCCTGGCCAACATGGTGAAACCCGTCTGTACTAAAAATACAAAAATTAGCTGGGCATGGTGGCACGTGCCTGTAGTCCCAGCTACTCAGGAGGCTGAGGCAAGATAATTGCTTGAACCCAGGAGGTGGAGGTTGCAGTGAGCGGAGATCACACCACTGCACTCCGGCCTGGGTGACAGAGTGAGACTCTGTCTCAAAAAAAAAAAAAAAAAAAAAAAAAAAAACAAGAACTATCTTTGAATATCCTGTTGTTTTTTTTTTCAAAGTATGACATTTTCATTCATATTTCTTGGCTTTCTCGGGATCTCACATGATTTTCACAGGAATGCTCACTGTAAGAATTCCTTTTCAGACAACTAAATCTGTTTATTATTGTTTGTTGTTTACATGTTAAATAATATCAGTCTATTATAGCTTATTTCCTGGATACACTTTCATTAGACAAATAATGAATGGGTTTTTAATTTCTCTTTGTCATTTTTTCCTGTGGCCAGGTAAAGGATGCTGGACCACCAAGACATGGACAGCCAGTTTGGGAGAATCTAATTTCTTCATTATTTTTTCTTAATACTATTTATTTTGTAGAATCCGATAATGGAATATACTTCTTGGCATGACCTATACACCATTTATAGATTTGTACAAAACAGCAGTTTTTGCCATTGAAAGTAATGGCATATTACTTTTTCCATTGAAAGTAATAGCAAAAACTGCAATTATTGTAGTGTATCTTTATGCTGAATAAGTTTCATGGTTAGAAGTATTGAAGTCAGTCAAATTCTGGTTCTACCCTTTACCAGCCGTGAGAATTTAGGAATGCCTTTTTAGCTTTTCTGAACTTTAGTTTTCTCATCTTTGAGATGATTGTAACGAACAAATTTACATCACAGAGTTTTCCTGAGTGTGAAATGAAATATAACCTTTTAAATCCTTACCACAGAATCTGGAATATAATAAACACTCAACAAATAGTAGCAACTATTTGTGAGTCTTTATTTACATATTTACAAAATGTATATGAGGTAGGTGACATTAACTCTCTTTTATCTATAAGGGAATAGACTAAGAAAGGTTAAGTGATTTTGACATCACACAGCATGTTAATCCAAAATATTAAACCAATCCAAGGTATTGTTTTCCCTCTACATTATTCAGAAAATACCCTTTCCTATGCAATGCTGTAGTTGGGTATCTCTAGCATCCAGCAATATCTTTGGGCTTGAATGCCACCTATTCCTCTCACAGCTATTCTATTGTTTATTTCCTGGATGTAGGAGCTAATGTTTATTAATCCACTAGTAACAGACCTGTAGATTTATATACATAATTCTGATTTCAGCTATTTCATATCTAAAGTGTATTGAATAAAAATGTGAATTTCACTTCTACCAAGTGTATGCAATAATATTATTTTTTAAATTTTCAGCAAATTTTGAAGCCTGTGAACCATAGGGATATCTGACATGATGGAACTCTGAAAATAAATATACATGTTTCTCTTTTGCCCTCCACAGCTTCCACCACAGTTGGGGATTGCCATGATCCTCAAATGGTGGCCAGATATTGGTACAATGTGACTTTCTTGGAGTAATTATATCCCTAAAACCGATCAAATAAGAGACTAAGGGGACCCAGTAGTTCAGATCCAGAATCTTCCCATAATGATCTCCTAGAATTAGGTTGTTGGTAGTAATTAGAAATAATTGACCATATAGCACCTTGTAAAGCCAAATAGGACAAGCTGACAAAAGCTAAAATGTCAAGAGAAGCTTCCAGTTTGGAAATCAAGGATTAGAACAAAGCCCAAAGGGGTTGGAATTTTCAATAAACAGAAATAAGTCCTTAATCTACATGCAAGGGCATTTGGTCTATCAGGACCAGGGTAAGGCAATCCAGATAGTTCAAGACCAAAACACTGGAAAGCAAATAATTCCTTCTGGGGAGGATTTGTTTGGCAACTGCTCACCCTTCTGTGATTCCTCTTGGGTTTATATAGCTGTGGGTTGCCTCTTAAAAGTATAAATGATGTCTTTTGGTAGCTGTCAATCCAGAGTAATATAAAGTTCTATCTATGATAGCACTAAAAGAGGAGCCAGTGACTATATATTTAACAAACTGTTAGATGTTGGAACCTAATAAATTATCTCCCCCCAAATCTATCTCAACACCAATTCACCAAGAGAACCTGGATTGCTCTTATGAGTTCAGAGGTCCCTGATGCTCTTCTCCATAGCAAGAGTATTTGACTTTCTCAAACCTCACTTAATGATACCAATTTCAGGTAACTACTGGAAGTCAACATTGTTCCAAGCATTAAATCTTAAAAATCAACTGTACAGACTCTAGTCTATATTTTCTGAGTTCACTCCAGGCTCTGCAATTTACTAACTCTGACCCTCAGCGAATTATTTAATTATGTTAATCTGTATATATTTAAAATAGGAATTGTTAAGACTACATGCCTCAGATGACTGTTGTGAGAAGATAAAATGAGATAAAGCACATGAAATGTTCCAAATGATGATTGTCATCATTAATAGTGTGAGAGAAAAATAAAGTATTCAAAACAGATGGATGTATCAGGAACTGGCATGAAACTAAGGGGCCAGGCAGTCCTCTGAAAATTATACGAGAGCAAAATTTTCTGATGTAAGAGTATAAGACAATCTCACATGAAATGGATAAATAATGCAATGATAATTTCTTTAAATAATTTATCCTGAGAAAGACATTAAATTATAAAAAAGGATTCATTTAAAAAATGTGTCCAAAATGAGAAATTGACAAGAATCAGAAGTGGAATGTCAAAAGAAAGAGAGCTACTGTCTGTTGTCCAACAATGAGCAAAGAACCAGTTTAAAACTTTTGCTAAACCATTGTAATGAATCCATCCCATCATCTCTGAAAACTCCATTTTTCTGAATCCACATGGAAATAAAATTATTTGGAGTTTAAGAAGCAGTGTTTTGGTGAGAAGAAGTTTCACAACTTTAGTAAGACTGGGTACTGAAACTATAAAAGGTCTTTGTGAGAGAATGTTGCCTTGCTCAAACAATATTTCCAAATTTGGGAATATTTAGGGAAATTTGGGAAATTTAATCTACAGAAATAAGTACACCAGGTTTTATGTATAGAGAAACCCATTTCAGTATTTTATGGCAACAAAAATAGAGATTATGCAGAAAGATAGAGTGGCAAAATGACGTATAATAATTTATCATATAAAGTATTATGCAACTATTAAAAGCAATACATTAGATAAATATGCATTAATAAGGGAAGAAGAAAGGAAAGAAGGAAGAGTGGGAAAAAGAAAAGAAGTGGTATCCCTGAATTTCTAAACTTAACAAATCAAGAAGCCCATTTCAACAAATCAGGAAAACCATGATACTTTCCCCCAGGGTTTATAAAAAACGTTCTAGGTTGTTCGTTTTCTAGAGTTAATAACATGATTTAAAGCTGCAGCACTCACTGACTGTTGAATAAGAAGCAGTATACTCACCTAGATATCTGTGAAACGTCTTAATTTATTTGATATTAGCCTATCTATTTACATTTGTGCATAGTTCCCAGCTGTAAATCTGTAGTCCTCAGACTCTAACAGAATTAAGTTCTCATTTGAGAATATGATTTAAAGAAAAGAACGTAGCACATATACACAAATATAACTGAGGGAATATGTGTGAGAATGAGGCCAATAAAGCAGAACCAAGATAGAAGACAGAGCTCCGATGATATTGTTGGCTAGACCTGTGCTGAAATTCAGCTCAATTTTCAGATGTTCAGATAAAATAAGCCAATACATTCTACTTTGAACATGCTTGGGTTGGGTTTCTGAGAGTGCGGGTAAATTCATTCTTTATCTAGTAGGAAGAAGAGATGCGTAAAGGTATGATTAGGTGTTGATTTGGTAGCAGAAAGTCAGGATTATACCAATCTGTTGGCATTAGTTTTCTATATTAAAAGAAGTAAAGGTTATTCCTGAGAGAATAAAAAGATTATGGAGTTGGGTGTAACAAACAAAGAAAATTTGAAAGGTAGTGGGAGAGTGCTGTAGAAAGAAACACAATGTAATGTCCTGGTTCAATTAATTTCTCAAGATCTAACTTCAAACATGCATTTCTTATTTTATTCAAAACATATAAAACCTAGCAATCTAACAACTATTTAAAAGAAAATTAGAAAATATCCAAAATTCTACTACCTCAGGACAATATTTTTTACTATCTAGATCTCTTCTCGTGAGCAATGTTATTCTGTGTGGCAAAGATTTTGCCATTTTCTGATCTTTCCTTTCTCATTGAACCAGAACTCATATTGTACATGTAATTATTGTCTTAATAAGTACATTGATTAAAAGATAAAATGAAAATCCATTACTTCCTGGTTTTAATTACTACAAAAATACAAATANAATATTTTTTACCATCTAGATCTCTTCTCGTGAGCAATGTTATTCTGTGTGGCAAAGATTTTGCCATTTTCTGATCTTTCCTTTCTCATTGAACCAGAACTCATATTGTACATGTAATTATTGTCTTAATAAGTACATTGATTAAAAGATAAAATGAAAATCCATTACTTCCTGGTTTTAATTACTACAAAAATACAAATAGTATTTCCTTAGTATATTCTTATAATTTTAAGTACTCACATATTTTATTTTTTAATCTATATAATCATGAACATCTTCATATACAATGGTAAATATGGAATTTCACTCTTTTCTTTTCTTTCCCTTATAGTTACTCTGAAAATATGTCCAATATATTTAATCACTTTTTTTCCCTAGGCTACTTCTTCAAAAGATGTCACTAACAACTTGAGTTCTATTTCCTAGTTCCTGTGGATTCTATTTAGTTAATAGCATATATTTAGTCCCTTTCCTCCCAGGCCACTTCTTCAAAAGATGCCACCAACAACTTCAATTCTGTTTCCTAGTTCTTATTTTCTGTATGAATCATTCTCTTTTGTGTCACTGTACTGTGATGACAAAAAGACATTTGACAAGAAAAAAAATCAAGTACATTTTCAGCCAGGTTCCAAAACTGTACTTACAGAACTACAGTAACCTTAACATATACTTCTATTCTTAACAAATTTACATAGATTCATCTTTCTCAAACTGTGCAAAAAGAAGGGCTAGCTGTAACCAGTACAATACAAACGGGGAAGCAATTCCGTGTTACATGTGGGCCCATTTATAAATACTGCTGCCAATACTACTACATGCTGAAACATTTTATCTCTAAATACAATCCCCTTATTGATATCAACCTTTATGGGAAGAATGAGAATGTGCATTTTTACAGCCCATTGAAATTTCTAATGCACTTTTGTTTTAAAGAGGAAGGTTTGCTATGTTGCCTAGCCTGAACTTGAATTCCTTGGCTCGAGAGATCCTACCACCTCAGCCTCCTGAGTAGCTGGGACTACAGACATGTACCACTGTGCCTGACCCCAATGCACTTTTAACTTCAGTTTTCTGTGTTCTTCCTTACAATCATCCTGGGGAGCAGATATGACCATTAATCTGCTTCTTCAGATGTAAAAACTGAGGTTCAAAGAAATTCGTTGATATATCCAATATCATACAGCTAAGAAGTAGCTGACTCAACACCTGCTTTTTCTGTTATATAACACTGCTACGAGTTAGGGAGACAAATGTGAATTCAAATGCTTGCTTCAACATTTATTGCTTGTAATTCTAACCAAATTCACATATTTATGTTGGTCTCTGAAATTTTAGAGAACATTGTCTACACTTTTGGTCTGGTAAGGATTTTATATTACTCCACTGAAATCTTTTAATGTAAAGTCATCAACTACCATTTTATTGACAATTTCAGTGGATGCTTTTTAACCTTCTGCTGTATTTGTCATTGCTGTCTTTTTCTTACTGAAATACTCCATTCTTTTGATTTTTGAGACATCATAGTATCATAATCACTTTTACTCAGTCTTCTTAAATGTTTTGTTTCCCCTCAAAGTTCCATTCTTCACTCTGTCCCTGAGTAATCTACATCTTCTCCCTATGCAATCTCACCCTCTGCATGCCTTGTCATCCATGTGTTGCTATTTAACTGTATTTGGCTAAATTGTTTCTCCCAAAAAGATATGTCTAAGTACTTACCTGAGCATCTGAGAATGTAACTTTATTTGTAATAGGGACAGGGGGCAGAGAAATTCAAGGCAGAGAAGGGCAGATTCCTGGCAAAACCCCACCCTCAAGCCAAAAAGCCAGAAACTATGGCCCAAAGTGAGAACTTCTATCCCTGTTTTCTGGCTCGAATGTTGCCTTTTCCTAAGCCACCCATGGCCCTACCCTGCGCCATCCTGTGCCTATAAAAACCCCTGACTCAGCTGCTAGATGGGACTACAGCTGGACATCAGAGAGAAGTGGCTTGATATCAGAAGGACAGCTTGACAGCATAACTGTGGAGAAGAATCTGGCTGGAGATGGCCGGACTTTGGGGAAAGATCCTGTACCCACCCAGTCCCCTTTCCAGTTTCCCTTCCCACTGACAACCACTTTCATCAGCAATAAAATCCCCCACATTTATCATCCTTCAATTTATTTATGTGGTCTTTTCTTTCCCGGATGCTACACAAGAGCCTGGGAGCCACAAATGTGGATATAAAAGGCTGTCACACTGACTCTTTGCTCTTGCTGATTCAGGGCAACCATCTCACGCAGAAAAGCAAAGGGTTCACTGAGCTGTTAACACTTAAGCTAAAAAGCACTGTGACACACCCTCTGTGACTTCAAAAGTCACAGGCACCCCCACCTGGATACTGCAGTGGGACCTGCTTGGAGTTCACTCCTGCTGGCACTAAATTGTCTGGCTGGTTCCTACACCTGCTCACCTGTGTGCTCCCTCCTGCAAGGGGTGGAACACAATGGGTCCAAGTGAGTGGAGTTTGGTCCTGCCGGCACCGAAGGGGCTGGCTGGTTCCAGTGGTCATTCACTCCAGTTCCCACACTTGTTCACTCGTGCACTCCCTTCTGTGAGGAGTTGAGAGCGGTGGGCTGAGAAAATGAAGGACCCCTGTTGTGAGTCCTGCAAAGGGGTCAGGAAAATCCTACTTCATCTGGAAATAAAGTATTTGCAGATGTAATTAAGATCCTCAAAACAAAATCATCCTGGACTTAGGGTGGCCTCTAAATCTAATGACTTGTGTCTTTAAAAAAGGAAAGACACACAGATATGGAGAAGAAGGCAATGGGGCAATGTGAAGATGGAGGTTAAGATTGGAGTTATGTGTCTACAAACCAAGGGATGTCAACGATTGGCAGTAGTCACTAGAAGCTAGAAGAATGATATACAACAGCCTCTCCTCAAGAACCTCCTGAAAGAGCCAACCCGGTGACATCTTTATTTCAGACTCCTAGCTTCCAAAACTGTGAAAGAATACATTTCTGTTCTGTTAAGCCTCCTAATATATGCTAATTTGTTACAGCAGCCCTAGAAATGAATATATTCCCTAACCTACCTTTTTAACCCAATTTATTGGCTACATCAATGTGGTGTCCCCAGACAGGTAAACCTTTTGTCCAAAACTGAGATTTTCAAATGCTATCCCCAAACTTGCTCTGTTCACTATGTTAGGCAAGAGCAAGGTCATGTGTAGTCATAGCAATATCATCACTTAAGTAATGTCTTCTGTTCCTAGGGCTTCAGTTCAATGAGAAGTCTATGCAAATAACTATCAAATATATGTCTATAATCCTGATCTGTATTTCTAGCTCTAAATCAGTAAACTCTGCTACCTACTCAACATTTCTTTCTCCTTGGTATTTGAAGAACTACTTGTACCTAATATAACAAAAGAACAAGTTGTGATGGCTCCTCCACTCCAAGCATCATCCTCTTGGTTCTCTAAATCAACTTTCTCAGTGTTTCCACCTTACATAAGCTTGAAATAAAACAGAAACCTAAGAGCCATCCTTTACACTTAATTCTCCCTAAGCCATTCCCAAAATATAGTCTATTTATGTTCAGTAACTCTTTAATGTACATCACCAGTCCCTCTTATATTCAATAACTCTTTAATGTGTTAACTTCTATCTCTGCTACCATCTCTTTGTGACCCACTTCTGTCATATCTTCCCCAGATTCTTGCAATAGCCTCTGGCCCAGTGAACCACAAATATTTTTGCTTTTTCCAGCAGCAAATCCAAAGAAAAACTAGATTGGTCCTTTTGATCACAATAGTGATCACATTTTACCTAAACACATCTACTACTCTTTGAAATACCTGAATGGATTCCTGTCACTTTTATCCAGAACCTGAACAAGTCCTCAAGACCCTGTTGAGTCTGGCCTAATTCCTCAACCTCTAGTCAAAAAGCACTTTCCTGTTTTCCACCCACAATCAGATACCACTGGCTTTAAAAATGTACCATGCTGAATTCTGAATCTCATTTGCCTGGGATGCTCTTTCTCTTGCTTCTTGATTGATAATGTCTATTATTTTTTATTTTAGCCTAAAAGTTACTTTCTTGGAAGAGACTTTCTCTTTTTTTTTTTATTTGTACTTTTTTATTTTTTGAGATGGAGTCTCGCTCTGTCGCCCAGGCTGGAGTGCATTGGTGTGATCTCTGCTCACTGCAAGTTCTACCTCCCGGGGTCATGCTATTCTCCTGCTTCAGCCTCCTGAGTAGCTAGGACTACAGGTGCCCGCCACCATTCCCAGATAATTTTTTTGTATTTTTAGTAGAGATGGGGTTTCACTGTGTTAGCCAGGATGGTCTCGATCTCCTGACCTTGTGATCTGCCCACCTCAGCCTCCCAAAGTACTGGGATTACAGGCATAAGAGACTTTCTCATTCCCCTAGACTAGGTCAGGCTCACCTATTCTATGTTCTCCTAGCATTATTTTTCTTTATTCTATAGATGTCTTCATAGAATTCCACATTTATGTGCATGATTATTAGATTAATATTGGTCTGATCTCATATTCAGAATATGAGAATATGCCTGTCTTCTTTATTGTATTTCTATTGTCTTTGCCAAGCATAAAGTCTGTCAAGAGGAGAAGTTAAATAATTGTTGAACAAATGCTATTGAATGAATGAGCAAAACATGCTTGGTGTGGGTATGAAACCACGAACACATCAATCACCATCTCTGAAATTATAGAGCTTTGATCTACAGAGATTACAGGAAATACCAATTTCCATTTCAGAGCTGGAAGTTGGGACTTTGATTCAAAATATGGCAGCATAGTACAAGGGAGCTGAATGACGCATAAAGTGGAGCTCTAGTTAACTGTCTATCATCCAGCCCCAAACTGTGTCACTGCAATGGAGGGGTGCAGAAAAACTGAGCCCCTCCATGGGGACACTGCTAATTTATGGAAACGTTCAACATCCAGGACTGCTTGTATGTTTCTTCCAGAGAGATATTTATTACTACCAGTGAAGAGAAATACAATAAAACAATTATTCAAAAACCAATTTCCCTGGTCAGTTCTGTCATACACTGCTGCTACTATCATGAATATTTGTGTTTTAAATAAGTGCTTTTTCATTCTTAACACCTGCTACTGCTACTATGTGATTTCAAACCTGAGAAAACAGTTTACATGGCTGTACTGATGAAGAGGTGCAATATATCTTCTTAGGGGATTTTATTTCCAGTGTGTTAGAGTGTTACTTGTTTATGAAGAAAAATTTCCCACTTTTATTGAGAGTACAATGTCTTTCAGAAGAAAAAAGAGGGCCTACTTTCATTTTAGGTAGCAAATGAAGTTGGACATTTGGGAGGAACAGACCATGAAATGTACCTTTAAACAAATCTAGAGAAAGAATTTTATGATTAAATCAGGGCTAAAAATGAGAAAGCTAATTTCTCCATCTGATTTGTTTTTCTAATTATCACGGTGAACAGGATTTAATTCCTCAGCCGTAGCTCCAGCTATGACACTTCTTAGCTATCAAGTCTGTCCTCCTTTAACTCTTGGGGTTTCTTTTTCCTGAGGTCTTACATGGTGACAATAATTCCAGGCCTGGGTTTCTCTGAGGAGGGTTAGGCATCTCTTATTCAATAACAAATTTGAAAATATAGTATAAATTATCAAACAATATACATGTCAGTAGTTAGATTTTATTACTATAATGAGATATAGACCAAACTCACCCTTTCACCTCTTTATCTGCCTAATTTCTAGCATATATTAGATCTCCCTTAAATATTCCTTCATCTAGGATTTTTTCCTTGCCTCTGACCTACACTTAATCATGTCCATGGTGTCCTACTACTCTGAGAGAATCATAAGTCTCATGGTAATTGTGCATTTAGCTCCCTGTCTTCTTCATTAGACAGAGAACACATTAAATACAAGGACCTTTCTTATCTTACAAACCAGTCTACCATCAATGTCTTACAGAACACCTTGTATATACTGAGTACTCAATAGACACTTTTAGATGTAGGCATGGTTAGAACAATGGAAAACATAAGTTTGTAAAAGATGTTGTCTAAATAGAATATCATAAAATGGCATGGCCAGGAGTTATTCTATTTTCGGTGTTCAGTGAAAGAGAGAATTTAAATTTGACAAATTCATAAGTCTCACCCCTAAATATCTGTGTGTGTAAAGTTATTCATCTATTGCTCTCAAATCAGTTATTTTTCCTTATTAATATTAACTCATATGCTGTTTCTTTAAATGCAATCATTTACACCAAAGAATTAAAGGAATAAGATTAGTAATAATCTTTAACTGGTGACAAGATTTGTAGTTATATTTAGCATTACCTTGGGGACCATATTTTCACAAGTCCTAAATGCCACTCTTTTCTCTCTGTGGCCTTGTAAACAGATCTATTGATATTGCCTCTTCATTTCAGTTGGCCACTCCTAGAATATGAATAGGCATGTTTTTTCCACAAGACCTTTATAAGGACTAATTAGCTAACGTTTGTAGAGTGCCTCCAAGGTAATAAGTACTATGGAGATGCTAAGTGCCATTATGATGAAGCTGTGCCTGTGGGATACTCTGAGATAGAAACTGCTTGAGAATGTGTTGCAGTGCATAGCTGAGTGGAATGGAGCAGCAGTTCTCCCTAGAATGCAACAACTTGCACCAAAATGAAAAACCTTTCTGAAAATATATGCCTGAGATAACTTTCTCAGAAGCAGGTGAAACTTTGAGAGTGGTCCTGGCTAAATTAAAAAGTTGCCTATCACTCTAAGTCAGAAGCACAATTCCCTTCTACTGCCTGCTTCCCTAGGGGACTAGAAAAATATAAATACAGCTGCTGTGGAACTTTGGGCTTTCTAAGGACAAGAAAATTTAATTTCCTTCTCTATAAGAAGACTGCCTGATATGGAAGTGTCCTGCTCTCATCTCAACCTAATCCTTCTTCAGTGTAACCAGGATATGTGTACCAGAGCCTTCGCAAAAAAACATGACAGCAGACTTGAGCTCCTAACCTGCAACATTTCCTCCTTCCATCTTGACTTTCTGTATTTTGTCCTTTCTTCCAAAAGTACTACTGAGTGTCTACTACTTTCAGATACTGTCCTAGTCAGAGACATGAAGGGGAATGGAATAAAGAAAGGAGCTCTTTTTTTCTGGATATCGATGCACTCATCTGGATTTCCAGTTCTTTCCTAGGTATATGTCCTTCCTCAGGTTGAATCATGGATTCATGAAGACATAATACATTTTGACCTAAAAGAGATTTTGAAGAACTTTATTTGACAGATGATAAATCTGAGATGTGTGTGTGTGTGTGTGTGTGTGTGTGTGTATTATCACCAGTACCAATACTACTACTAACACTAATGGTAATAGTATTGAAGATGATTATGATAATGATGATAAGGAGGATGATGAGGATGATGAAGATAATGATGACAAACCCTACTTACCATGAGGCCTAGATTTGGGGTTGGTATCCTTAAATCATATTTCTATATTGAGAAAGCTTCTCCTTCTCCTTCTAGGGAGAAATACAGCTCTTCTGAAGTACATTCCATCAGATTACACCATCTAGTCATCCTTTTATGTGGAGTCACATACAGACCTCTCAAATGTTCTTTAACCACTGGAGGTTTTAGTACTGAGTCACTGTATCCTTGATGACTTGAACATTTACAGATGTAATTTACTCGACAGTTTAGTGTCTCAGTTCTTGATTGTCTCAACTCAAACTCTATTTTTCCTTACACTTCTTCAGCTTCTGTTTCAATAAATGTACACTAGACTTTATTATGATCTGTAGCTGCACCACCTTTAAAATCTTAGTTTTAAATATCAAAATGTATGATAAAGATTCCAACTAACTTATTATGCCCCCCACACTCTGGCAATTAATCACTTTCATCTTTAGTACAATTAACTGATCTTACTACTTATTTTATTTGCCATGAACTCCATTAGGTCTTCTACTCTCCCCAGTTTACTTTCACGAAGAAAAGCATTCCTTTACACACAACTTTAACTCCCATACTTTACCTCTTTCATCTTCCTTCTCCTTCCCCACTTTGAATGTATTCATCTGTCAAAATCTAACTCTTCAACTGTGTTTTTCCTATTACTAAACATAATTGGAGAAAACACATAGGTATGCTTTTAGTTTTGAATTTTTGACCACAAGCTGCAGATGAGAACTCATCTACTAGCCAATTCACCCTCTCACTTTCTACTCACTGTTGACTGCTAGTCTTACGTCTTATTTTGCTGAGAAAATAGAAGCAATTATAAGTGAACTTACCTCATTTGCCCACCACCAAATCTCTCAATAAACCTGCATCTGTATCAAAGCATTTATCTTCCTTCCTGTTACAATGAATGAACCCTAGATTCCTGTCTAAGAATAATTCTTACATTTGTACACTGATTCTTACATTGCCATCAATGTAATAACATAGTTCTGAAATTAAGTATCTTTGTTTGTCATCAGTTTATCTTCTTCTACTGAATTATGTCCATCAGAATGAAAATCTACTGTAATGTATTCCATCAAAAAATAAAACAAAACAAAATGCCCACACCCATTGTTTCATGAAGCATCTGCAAATATCTGACCATTTCTCTGCTCCACTGCATGGCAAAACTTCTCAAAAGTATAGACTATTTTTCTTACTATAGTAAGAAAATTATAGTCTTATATAGTCTTACTATAGTAAGATCTATATAGTCTTACTATAGTCTTATAGTACTATTTTTATATATCTTATGTAGTCTTACTGTAGTAAGTCTTATAGAGTCTTACTGTAGTCTTATAGTACTATTTTTCATCTTTTCATCTCACCTTTTCTCTTGAACCCACTCTCTTCAGGCTGTACTCCATACAACTTGACTGCAATTACCCTTGTCACAAAAGACCACCATCTTGCCAAACTCAAATGTCATGTCTTAGTCCTTGTTGACTTCTCAATAGCATTTTACAAAATAAATGTCCTTCTTGAAACCTTTCCTTCACTTGACTTCTGGTACACAGAATTCTGGTTTTTTCTCTGCATCATTCACACCTGTTTCTCAGTATTTTTAGCTACCGTCACTTCATTTTCCTTATTAATAAATGTTGACTGTTCCAGGATCCAGTCTTGGAATTCATCTCTCCTTTATCTTCACTAGTCCCTGAGATGAACTTATCTAATTGTATGCTTTTAAATATCATCTACCTGCTGAACATATAGTTCTAGCTATATACATCTCCCAGGTTTCAAGCTTATATATGCAACTTTCCACTCACCAGCCCCTTGCAATTGTAATCTACCTCTCAACTATATCATTTCCAAGGCAGAGCTCTTCATTGTTCACTACAATTTTTTTTTCTTTCTCTATCTTCCTTATTTTAGTGATGGGCATCACCATGTACTCAACTATTTGACCCAAGAAATTTATTGCCATTTTTAATTTTTCTCATTTTCTTATTATACCCCTATTCCAGACAGTCTGAAACTCCTGCCAGATTTGTCTTCAAAATATATCCTGAAGCACTTTTCCACCATGATAAAAGCCACTTGTATCTATCACTAATACCAATATGAAGGCTTCTGAAGTGGCCTCCCTTGCCTTCATGTTTGCCCACTTCAGTCAATCATCTTCAAAGCAGCCAGTGTGAATTTTATAAAATTTATAATAGTTTATGCCACACTTCTCCTCAAAATCCTGCAATGGCTTTTCGTACTGTTTATAAGGTGCTATATCATCTGGCTCCTATGCATGTCTCCAATGCCCTCTCTTATCCATTTAGACTTTTGACCTTCTTATTAAAATACACCACACTTATTATTGCCTCAAAGTTTTGCATTGTTATTCCTCTTGCCTCAACATTCTTTACTAGACTGATCTTCATATATCCCTTTTCCTTATCCCTGACTCTTCCGTGACTACCCTATCTAAAATCAAATGTCTCTATTAGTCATTGTATTAGCCTGTTCTCATGCTGCTAATAAAGACATACCTGACACTGGGCAATTTATAAAGGAAAGGGGTTTAATTGACTCACAGTTCCACATGGCTGGGGAGGCCTCACAATCATGGTGGAAAGTGAAGGAGAAGCAAAGTCATGTCTTACATGGTGGCAGGCAAGAGGATATGTCCAGAGGAGCTCCCCTTTATGAAACCAACAGATCTCATGAGACTTATTCACAATCACAAGAACAATATAGGAAAGACCCACCTCCATGATTCAATTACCTCCCACTGAGTCCCTCACATGACACATGGGAATTATGAGAGCTTCAGTTCAAGAAGAGATTTAGGTGGGGACACAGACAAACCATATCAGTCTTTTTCCATTGTCTCATGTGGCTGGATTTTATTCATATTATTTATATGACTTTTCATTATATTATAGGTAAAGATTACAACTAACTCACTCTGAAACTGAATTATCGGAGTATTGACTGTTCTTAGGTCCTTTCAATACCCAAAATTTTAAAAGCAGTTTTCAATGTCTTACATTTTAAATTGTGGGTTACAACCCATTCAAAGTATACTAAAATCAATTTGGTGACTATGACCAGTATTTTGAAAAGTGAAAAGAATGGAAAATACTATGGGATATTACACATATTGTAATGTTTCATAAAATGTTTCACAAAACATTGCTTTTAGTAGCATACTTGTTGTGAAAAATGGTCAGAATCAAAATTGAGTCAGTAATCTCAAGAAAGCCCTAAAAACTAGAGCCAAGAAAGTCCCTAAGGAGAGAGTTTACATCCTTGAATGTCTGATAACAAAAAAGACTACAAAGGCCATAATCTTGCAAAAGGCCATCACAACCTTACACAAAAATACTTCTATAAGAACATTTGCCTAGAAATGGCCTGTCCAACTTCAGACTAGCACTATCCTTGTTATTAATTATCCTTGTAGCCAAGAATAATTATTTCAAAACAACTATGTTCTTCTCCTTATTTTTTTCCTTTAAAAACATTTGCCTTTTCTGCCTCCCCGAATATACATAGTTTACCATGGCATATGTAGTCCCTTTGCAATGTCGTATTTCCAAATAAACATTACTTTCTATTAGACAGCGTTTCTGTTTGTTATTCAGGTTGATATATATGATGTCAGAAATAGGATCTTAAGAAGTTCACTATCTGAAGGAATTAGCAATTCTCAGAACTGGTGTGTAGTACACATTTGAGTTCTCCACTTTCACAGCTTGCTTTTTTTTTGCCCTGGTGAGTCTTTACTCAGATTAATTCTCCATCCTTTTGGTAGAGATTTTTTGACTTTACTTGGTTTCTGGTTTGGATAAGGCCATCTTAGTAAAGGACCATATATACCTCCTGGGATGATAAAAGTCTTTTCATCTTTTCTGGTAGTGAGTCCTTTTTGGTATAAAGATAAGAAGTGTCTTTCTAGATTAAATATTCTTTATTTCTACAGAATTTACATTCTGTCTGTGAGACACGTCTCCTCTGCTTTGCATGCCTAGTTCAAAATTTTGTTTCATCTGCATGCCTGGGTTAAAATGTTTTGAACACATTCATCCTAGTCTATTTTTATTTGGGTTGACTGCATTCCCTTGCTGTTTTCTAAAATATTTTAAGAGCAAAATAAACATTCTGGAAGGGAATTCAGAATGGCTGAAATAAAAGCCACTAGGGTAGTTGCCATTATCTAAAACGCTGGTCTAAAATTCTGACATTTTCTGACAGGATTTATAGGATTTTCATTGTTCTCAAGGGATTAATAAGGAATGAAATGAAATTCTTAAACTTAAGGCATGCCAAATTTTCTTGAACTCCAGTCAGCTACATATTACGGCCTACACTTGTGCATATTTTTAAACTGATAGACCAATTACATCAAGGATAATTCAGAACTGTTCATATTATCAATGACCATTCAGAGATGGTCATTATTTTTAAAACCTGCAGCTGTAGGGGGAACATACGGTGTCTTCTAATTTTCTGTTTCTCTCTCTCTCTCTCTCTCTCTCTCTCTCTCTTTCTCTGTCTGTCTCTCCTCTCTCTCTCTCTCTCTCTCTCTCTCTCTCTCTGCCTTTC
>NW_016803198.1:232160-233863 GCF_001698545.2 Rhinopithecus bieti
TGAATCTGCTGACTTTTCTACTAGTGTTGAGAAAAAACTCACTGCTTATGGAATTCCAGTCAAGATTAAAAAGGAAAAAGTCTTTAAAGTCCTCCAAATTAATGGCCTTACAAATTACAACCTCTCCGTGGTAACCAACAGCCTAGACAACCTTTTAGAAATATAAATTCATAGTTGTCTAACATTGTATACAATGATGGAATGCTTAATTTAAAAATTAATAATCTAAAAAAACTAGATAATTGTTTATAAATGTTAGGCTCTCTGGTCAAAATCTTGAGCTTAGCACAATAATACATCTCTGTCTAGCAAAAAACTTTTACTTTTTCTGCCCTAGAGAAGCTAAAAGGAAAAGGTGAAAAAAAAAAAAAAAAAACTGCTAAAATTTTCACCTAGCTGCATTTGTTAATCAAACTAGACCAGCCAACAAAAGATAGATTTGTTATCAATGTAAGGCTGCTTAGAGTTTGTTTTTCTTATACAATTCAGCCAGTCCTAGCAAAATATAAATTTAAAAAACTTAACCCTAAAGTTATTTTAAATTGATTTACAAAAAAGGGTAAAAGAATTTTTTACTTAAATATTTTTACTTAAATAAATGAAAGTACCATGGAAATACCTTTACCCAAAATTTTAGTCTACAGGCTTTATTGGATTACCTGTCAAGACACATAAAGTTTAGCTATGCAAACAGGTCTCAATTTTTTCAGAAATATAATTTGAATCTAAGGGTCTGTTATAAACTAGTGAGTTTTTGTTTTGTTTTGTTTTACTATCTTATGACTAAAATTCAGAAGTGAAAGGTATAATGTCTTTATCTGTGTGTGTATGTATGTTTAGATGGGTTTACATATGTATATGTTCATGTATTATGTTATATGGTTTGTCTACATGGTCAAAGCTGGTATAATTGTTCAAAAATTTCTTAAGGTTAAAAGAATGTTCATATACAAGATAAAATATATAGCAATTAACCTAAATGCCTTTAGTTTGCATGACTCCAGTAAATTTTTAATAAATAAGCTGGTTTTAAAATTATCAGTAAAATTTAAAAAAAGGTTTTCAGAATTATCAGCCTGTATTTTCACCCGGATTTACTGTTCAGACAGCTTTATATGTGTCTCTGCTATACATTTAAGGTGTCAGGGTTTGAGATAAAGATTATGAAACTATACATGCAGCCTAAAATGGAATGATCTTTGTGTAATTTTTTGATAAATAAGACCTATTTAACATTATTAGTTTAGTGAAAATAGCTGTATCTTCTGAGTTACCAAGAAAAAATTTTTATTTAGGTGAACAACTAATATTCACAGGCTATAAGAATAGTTAACCAGGAAAGTATCTTAAAATGATTAACAGCTTTGTCTAATGCTGTTAAAAATAAATAGGTAAATGTAAACGAGATAAACATTTATAAATAAATGTTTCATGTCATTTGAAATCTTAAAGTTACATTAAATAATAGATAGTCATTAAATGCTGGATTATTTCCAAATAAGATTAAAACATTATGTTACAGTGAAGTATGTTTCTAAAATTATAAAATGCTTCTTGTTTATAACATGTTGACATGTTACAGACAATTCAAGATTTCTTACCTCCTAGGTCTTCACTAAATTTTAAAGTTACTAAGATTAAAAATTCTAATTTATATATATAATTTTTTATGTAACTGTATATAAATATATATAATTATATAA
>NW_016803198.1:235804-239590 GCF_001698545.2 Rhinopithecus bieti
CTATAGTTTTAACAATCTGGTAAAGTATACTTTTGTGAACAATAGTGGAGAAATTTGCTTTTCCTCCCTGCTTGATTTATCTAAAATTTGGAAGCTGTTTGTGTATATTCTTACTTTTATTTACATAAGTTTAATAAAATCTGCTCTTTGTAAACAGAATACAATTAGAAACATTGATTATGTTAAATATTACCAAGGCTTTGACTAAAATGTCATCACGTAAAATGTACATAGAATGTCCAGCTTTAGGAGTTTGCAGCCTTACAGTAAATAAAAATTGTCACTTCCTGGCAGTCTCAAGAACCTTTAGACACTATGAAAAATCTAAGGTATGCCTTAGTTTGGGTTCCTACCCTTAAAAGGTTTTTTTTGTTTGTTTATTTGTTTTTTGAGACAGAGTCTCGCTCTGTCACCAGGCTGGAGTTCAGTGGCGCGATTTCAGCTCACTGCAAACTCTGCCTTCTAGGTTCAAGGGATTCTCCTGCCTCAGACTCCTGAGTAGCTGGGACTACAGGCTCGCAACCACACCCAGCTAATTTTTGTATTTTTAGTGGAGATGGGTTTTCACCATTTTGGCCTGGATGGTCTCAATCTCTTGACCTTGTGATCTGCCCACCTTGGCCTCCCAAAGTGCTGGGATTACAGGCATGAGCCACCGTGCCCAGCTTCAAGTGGTTTTAAATCTGAGATTCCTATATGATCAATGTGGAAAGAAAACGTTATATTTCCAGAGAAAAACTATTAATACACCCGTGCATTGTGTTATGTTCTTATTATCTCTGACTGAATCAGTTCCTGAAATTTCCTAATTTTCTCCAATATTTGGCTACAACTCTGTAACTAAAACAAAAGCTACTCTGTTCCTATAAAAAGCAATATAGAAGTTGAAACTAGATGAATTTTAAGAAACAAACCCTGTATCTGATGTATGGACCACATAAAATATTCACTAAACTGCCAGATGTCATGACCAGAAAGACTCAAACTACAAACTAGGAGAAGTTAATGTTTTCATAGTGTAAAAAGCTTTTCTCAAGACACAGAAACAAGACTCCCGATCATAGTAAGAATCTTACCCCACTTGCTACCTTTTGTACTTGACAAGGTAATGATTAATTGAAATTTCATAATCAATAGTTTATGCTGGTAACTTAACATAAGCTAGCCTAAGAAATCCTTCAGTACTCACTGGTTGAATTAAAAAAAATATATGTACTATTGCTAGTACTACATGCCAATCTAGATAAATTTCTCTGGGAAAAGTTGACACTCACGTATACAAAATAAGCAAACAAGCCACGTGCTTTCAAAATACTTCATCTAATTCCCTATGCTTATTTGATTCATGCAATTGGTGACCTTTAAGTCTAGGTTTATGGCTCAAAACCATTACGTAAACTGGAATTGTCACATTAATATTAATATTACTTCATATTTTCCTTGTTTGAACTTTATATCTCTTACTAATTAAATTTTTGCAGAAGTGCAACTTCTAACAAAATGATACTGACCCTACACTTTAAGCTGGCACCAAAAGACTATGGAACAGACAAAATTGAACTTAATAGTGAACTCTGAGTAGACTTAGCATGAGAGCCACTCCTTTTAAACCTCCATTGTTGCTCAAATATGGCTAAAAGAATGTTGACACTGAATCCTACTTGCTCATCATTCTCCCCATTGTAGAATGAGACCAGCAACTGGGACAGGTCAGGTACATTCTGGAGTCAAGGGACAACAAGTCTTAACTGTAGTGTAATTTATCAGTGATACTTTCAGAGAAAGATCTTGATCAAAAGGGGGAAATGTGAAAGTCATCAGAATCCACATGGAGCTACTAATGTTAAGCAAAGTCTGACACGCAGAGCTGCGGAAGGCTATAAAGAGAAGGTTCTCATGCCTGTATACTTTATTAGGAAACCACAACCTTGCCCAAAGTCCGTCACAACCTTATACGAAAAATATTTCTGCAAGGACATCCACTCAGCAGCTGCGTGGCCAAAGTTGGACCGGTGTCACCTTTGTTTTAATCTTTGAAGCAATGGAGAATTATTTCAAAATGATTAGGTAATTTTTCTCCTATTTTTTCTGTAAAATTTTTGTCTTTCTTTACTTCCCTGAATATGCATGTAGTTTACTACGGATGTATATTCCTTTTGCAATGCTCTATTCCCAAACAGACATCTTATTTTTGGACAGCCTCTCTGTGTCTGTTATTTTGATTGACAATGTATATGTGTGTATTGAATAGTAAAGTAAAAATAAACATATATATTTTAATTTGGAATTGCAGTTAAAAACTTTTAGAGTCACACTATAAAAATATTCCACTGCAACCGGAAATACAACTTTTTCCCTTGTCCATGGCAATGGTGAACCCAAGCCAGGAGGGAAACTCAGCCTTAATGAATACAGCATGGTGGTAATAGAGAGTCTGATGTTGAATTACTCTTTTAATTGCTACCCTCTTTTGTTTTGTTTTGTTTTGATTTCCAAAGGCAAAAAGACCTTCAACTAAGCTTGTCCTGAGATTCCTATGTGTCATCTTTTGTGCTTTTCCTACATCACCTTCTAAATTCACACTTCACTTTTAGAAGAAAATGAGACTCTCTCAGTGACTCTTCCCATAATTTGAGTTTTGGCAAACTGACAACTAGGAATCTGCCTTTGTAACTTTCTGTCATTCTGGTGTGTTCACTGAGATCTCCAATAAAAGACACAGCAACCCAGTCTTGCCATGGTCTCCATGCTAGTGCTCAATAGGAAACATGATTGCTGTACCTCTTAGAAATGAAATTTCTTGTTGATACGTCTTTTTGTCGTTTCTCAGAAATTTGCCCAAATTAACTTTCTTCTCACATTTTTCCAGACTCAGTCCTCTCAAGGGTTCTTTTTTATGTCAGCTCTAAATGGAAAGGACAGAAATGGAAGATAGCAGTCAATCTAAATGGTATATATTCCTAAGACTCCAGAGAAGATTTCCATGGTAAGTGACTGTATTTTCAACACTGCCACAAAATTTTACTATTGCCTGAGAAGTCAAGAAATACTAACATTTGTTAAATAATCATTATGTGCTAGGACCCCCATATGCACAACATAAATTAACCCTGTTCTATTTTACCTAGAGAGTTTTATCTTGCAATGTTTTAAATAAATTTGATTTAGCTTCTGAGATTTAAAAATCAGAACTTTTTACCTAAAATCCAGTTTTCTGGCTTCTCTGGAACTATCTGAAGATGTAGTAAAGTAATACACAATAGCTCCTGTATTAGTTTGCTATGATTGCCACAACAAAATACCATAGCCTGGGTGGGTTAGATGACAGAAATTTATTTTTTTACACCTCTGGAGATTGGAGTTCAAAATCAAAGTGTCAACAGGTTTGGTTTCTTCTGAGGCCTTTCTCCTGGGCCTGCAGATGGCTGCCATCTCCCTGTGTCTTCACAGTGTTCCCTCTCAGTCTCTGTGTGTGTCATAATCTTTCTTCTTATAAGTATCAATCATATTGAGTCAAGGCAGGTGGCTCACCTGAGGTCAGGAGCTGGAGACCAGCCTGGCCAACATGATGAAACCCCATCTCCACTAAAAATACACACACACAAAAAAAACAGCCAGGCATGGTGGTGAGCACCTGCAATCCCAGCTACTGGGGAGGCTGAGACAGGAGAATCACTTGAACCCAGGAGGCAGAGGTTGCAGTGAGCTAAGATTGTGCCACTGCACTCCAGCCTGGGCAACACCACAAGACTCTGTCTCAAAAAAAAAAAAAAAAAAAAAAAAAAA
>NW_016803198.1:240592-254451 GCF_001698545.2 Rhinopithecus bieti
TTTTTTTTTTTTTTTTTTTTTTTTTTTTTTTTTTTTTTTTTTTTTTTTTTTTGAGATAAGGTCTTACTCTGTCACCGAGGCTGGAGGTTAGTGGTGCGATCTCAGCTTACTCCAACCTTCACCCCTTGGGCTCAAGCGATTTTCCCACCTCAGCCTCCTAAGTCTCTGGAACCACAGGCGCCCACCACCACGTCAGGCTTTTTTTTGTATTTTTAGTAAAGACGAGTCTCACCATGTTGCCAGGCTGGTCTTGAACTCCTGAGTTCAAGCGATCCACCAGGCTCAGCCTCTCAAAGTGCTGAGATTACAGGTGTGAGCCACACACCCAGCCAAACTAGTCTTATTTTTTTTTTTTTTTTTTTTTTTTTTTTTTTTTTTTTTTTTGAGACAAGAGTCTTCCTCTGTCGCCCAGGCTGGAGTGCAGTGGTGGGATCTCGGCTCACTGCAAGTTCCACCTCCCGGGTTCATGCCATTCTCCTGCCTCAGCCTCCGGAGTAGCTACAGGCGCCCACCACCGCGCCCGGCTAATTTTTTGTATTTTTAGTAGAAACGGGGTTTCACCGTGTTAGCCAGGATGGTTGCGATCTCCTGACCTTGTGATCTGTCCGTCTTGGCTTCCCCAAGTGCTGGGATTACAGGCCTGAGCCACCGCGCCCGGCACAAACTAGTCATTTTTAAAGTGGCAGTTGAATAGTCTTCAGTGAGTCCCGAGTTCCTTTTTCCTAATGGACTCTAAGTCTCAGAATTCCGACAATCTAGATGTTTAACCTGATGTTGTCTATACGTATCAATGGCTTCTGTGGTTTTAGAATAACCTCAGTCATAATTCCATATTTGTTGGCTTCCTAATGGTACAAAGTATTGGGGAGATGATGACTGCTCATTCCCTTTTCTTAAATTTTTGAGATTTGACACGAAGGATAAGGTATGAACTGAGAAAAGCAATCTGATTAGAAAACACTGGAAATAAAAATCATTAGCTTCAGCTACTCCCTGAATAAATTAGTTGTCTTGGTAGATCCTCAATCCTCCCAAAAAGTACAAAGGGACCGCTTGGCTCTCTGAATGCTTTTATAGGTAATTACCTCAATTCATTTTTGCCCAGTATCACACAGTTTTAATCACATTGCTAACTTGAATTAAGCAGACAAGTTACCCCAATATAACATTAATTCTATCAGGGAATCAGTTGTTTGTCCTTATTTAAAGAGGTGATCATTTGTTTTGGCATTCTAGGCAGACAAGCATGCTTGAGAATAAATATGAGAAAACTACAAAAAACAACTAAAACCTTTTTCTGATTCCCTTAAAAGAACGTCTCCACCATGGAGGTTACAGTGAGCCGACAGGGTGCCACTGCACTCCAGCCTGGGCCACAGAGTGAGACTCTGCCTCAAAAAACTAAAAAAAAGAAAAAAGAACATCTCCAATTTCAATGCATTTCATTGTTCATGGAAATATGCAAAGTGTATTAAGGAAGTAAAAACACTTTAAATCATGTCTCTTTTCAATCTAAGTGCGGAAGCAGTTTTCCTTTTTATAGGTTTTCTATTATTCTTATATGAATCAGGACAGCCGAGTGTTTTTATTTATATTGAAACCTGTTCCTAATTCCTACTCTGCCAAGACCATAGAGATGTTTTCAAATAGTAAGCCCCTTTGCATATGTTGTTTATAGATAAACAACAATAATCAAACTTAATTTATAGTGAATTAACATTGATCACAGTAATCGCAGATGTGCAATTAGCAGTTGGTTTCTACCTTTGCTCAAAACCACAAAAACATTTTAAATCACAAAGATATTCACACTTTTTTAAATGTTCATTTGTTTGGTGGAGTAAGCTGCTGATATAAATTTGAGGTCAAATTCTGACCTCTACATAAATGTGAACGTTTTGGTTTGTTAGTTGTCACTTTTTAAATCTGTACCTAATACAAAATGTTAGTTATTTGAGGAGGGGATCTTCTGCTAAGAAATGCCGGGAAAAGCTTTCTGAGCCTCTACTGATTTTTTGTTGTGGCAAACGTGAGCCATAAGCCAAGACTCTTGTGGCAAATAGTTATTTCATTGTTTTGTCTAACTGTACACAATTTCATGAGGCTTATTATTTTGTTTATAAATGAGGAAATCAGAATTCAGAAAGATTAAATAAGTTAACTGAGGCTACTAGTGAATGGAAGTCAAGATTTAAACTAATTACGTTTAACTTTAAAGACCATAATTGTCTCATTAAGTCCAATTGTGTCTAGGAATGCTGCCTTTCCAAACTTCTATCAAAAAATGGAGTCATTGGCTGGGATTTGGATCCTGACTTCCAGTAGTCTCCTTCTCCCTAAATGTGACTAGACTCACTGGTAGGTTTGGGCCCCACCTGCAGTGGACTCATGTGAGATAAAGTGGCTTATATTTTCCTGCCGAACCCTCACTGTACACACTCCATATTGTCTATTTTCCACAAGTCATGAAATGAACCTTTATCAATTGAATCCTATCCCTCCTTGATGGAAAAGCACCTAACCATTTCAAGTGACAAACTGATTGACATCTCAACATCTTCTTTAGACCGGAAAAGACTGTATAATGAGAGACATATTTGCCTCTTCCATCTTTTTCCCTATTCCTCCCTCTCTTTCAGTAGGAGGTCTCTGGCCACACTTCTTTCCTTTCTCTTCTACAAACTTGCCAATCTCATTTATGGCCCAGAGCCTCGGCACTTGCCTTCTCCTCCTCTTGGAACCATCTATTCCCAGATATGTGCAGGGCTTCTTTCATCTCATTAGGCATTTGTCAGCTTATATATCGCCACCTCTGAGCAGCCTTCCCTGACTGCCTTCGCTAAAATGACCTTAATGCTATCAGGTTCTTAATCATCTAACATTACATGTTTTGTTGTTTCCTTCCTGCACTGGAACAAATTAGGGGAAATGTCTTGTTCATTACTCTATCTGCAGTTCTTGAAGAGTGATGTGTGACTATAGTAAGCAATCAGTAAATATTTGTGGAAGGAATGTATACATGAATCAATGAATTATGTAGCTGACTCTTAGTAAGTGATCAAAACACTGTTTTTATTGAAATAAAAGCAATATACCTCCCTAGAAACAGTTTGTTAATCTCTTGTAAAACTCAACATGCAATTACCATTTGATATGGCATTTGCACATGTGGACATTTATCTTAGAGAAATGAAAATGTATATTCACACAAACACCTGTACACAAATGTTGGTAACAGCTTTATTTATCACAGCTACAAACTGGAAACAAGCCAGGTGCCCTTCAGCTGGGTTAAACAATTAAACAAACTAGCATATCTATACCATGAAACACTACTCAATAATAAAAATAAACTATTGATTATACTCATCCACTTGAAAGAATCTCTAGAAAGTTAGTTTGAGTGAAAAAAGCCAATCACACGGGTTACACGCTAAAAAACTCCATTAGATAACATTCTTGAAAAGGTGAAATTACAGAGATTGAGATCAGATGAGTGGTTGTCAGTGTTAAGAACAGGGAAGGAAAAAATAGATGTGAGTAGGTTTATAAAAGGGAAAGATGAGGGATCTTTGTAGTGATGGAACTGTTTTGTATCTTGACTGTGGTGGTGATAGAACAAATCAGGGGATAAACTTGCAGAGAATTAAATGTACACACATTACGCACAAATTAGTGTAAGTAAAATTGGAGAACTCTGATTAAGATGGGTGAATTTTATCAATGTCAATATCCTGGTTGTTATATTTTGATACAATTTTGCAAGAAGTTACTTTCAGAAGAAATTGGAAAAAGGGTTCACAGGATCTTTTATAAATTCTATTTTAAAACTATATATAAATCTACAATTACTCAACATGCAAAGTTTAATGTTAAAAAAAATCCTTGAAATATAAGTAATTTTTAAACATTAACTGTTTGAAAAATGAACAAACTGCTGTCCACAAACAATATTGAGAGTTGTGTTAAACAATCTAATTTTATACTTAAATTGTGATTTATGACCTTATTGAAAGAAAATGCTTATGTATCTTTCTTTCTAGAATATCCTCATTTTGTATTCCTCCTCTTTCCTTTCAAATCCAGAGTCAGATTTTTATCCACTTGGAATATACATTTTTTTTTTTGTTTTGCCTAGACCCTAAGAAAGGCTACTTGTATGGTCAAGCTGGGAGGTAAATGCAAATTTCCAAAAGTGCACCATAAGGACATGTAGTGAATATGCAATGCAATTCTTATTAGCTACCACAATTTGCTAAGTGATACTGTGGCAGTTATAGGTGACAAGGTGCATGCATAGTGTTAGTATGGGTGGCTCACACCTGAGCACAGAACATCAGTTTGTTAGCTGAGTTCTCTGTAGAAAAATAGCACTGAAAGTTTTGATTCTAACATATTCCTTTAATTCAGATGTAAAACTTCTACTTTGGGCCCATGAAATTGTCAGTTTTAATTATTGTGCCATATTTTACAATTTCATAAGAATTTTTCCTTTGAAAGTAGCATGACTTCAAAGTAAGCAAAAATTGGGTTTGAAGTCCAGTTCTGTCAATTATTAATTAATATTAATTATTATATTGACATAGTTATTAATTGTCAATTGTTAATTTCCTTATGAAACCATAAGGAAGCCATATAACTCTGCACCTCTCATGTCCTTTCATACTTCTCCATTAATTCCCTATCCTATCTCAACCATTTCCTTCTGTGGTTATAACCTAGAGCTTGCCATTGTGTAGCCCCCTCATAACCTCAGTTGTATGCATCCCATTCTCTGACTACACCTCCCCTCTTTCCACTGATACTTAGTTTCTATTACTTCAACTCAAACAATTCTTTGATGTCAGCAAGACCTCTTTTCCTACTCTCAAACCATAAAGATAGTCTGTATTATTTTCTAAAAGTTTATAGCATTACATTTTAGTGAAAATGTTTTTAGTCTTTTATTTTTGTCCGAACTTCATTTTGAATAGTTTCTGTTGCTGTATCTTCAAATTCATTCATTTTTTAACTCTGCAGTGTCCAATTGGCCATTAATCTCAATCAATATATTTTTTTCATTTTATGTATTTATTTTTCAATTTCATGTAAGTCCTGTCTTACATCTTCTATTTCTTTCCAAATCAATTTCATGATGTACCCTTGCTTCCTTAATATATACAGCACATTTTGATAGCCACTTTAACATACTTTTCTGCAAAGTTCATCATCTTTATTGCTTCCAGGTCTATTTCTATTGATTAATTTTTTTCATGATTACAGATCAAACTTTTCTGCTTATTTGGATACCTGGTCATTTTTGCTTAGATGACAGATGTGATGTGTACATATATATCTACAATCCAACTAACTTACATATTGAGGTATTGTTAGGAGGTGGGGGAATCAAGTTTCATTCATTCTTTTCCATGTAGATATCTGAAGGTCAACACACCACTTATTGAGATGAGACATTCATCTCCTCCATGGTTCTACAGTCCCCTTTTGTCAAAATTTAAATATCCACATGTGCTTATTGTTTCTGGTTTCTCTCTTCTATTCGGCTGGCCTACTTATCTTTTATTTGCTCAATATCACATTATCTTAATTACTCTACCTTTAGACAAAGTTTTATAACAAATAGCTTTATAATGACCCAGTAGACTTCATGTCTAAAACACCAAAAGCAACAGCAACAAAAGCCAAAATTGGCAAATGGGACCTAATTAAACTAAAGAGCTTCTGCGCAGCAAAAGAAACTACCGTCAGAGTGAACAGGCAACCTACAGAATGGGAGAAAATTTTTGCAATCTACTCATCTGACAAAGGGCTAATATCCAGAACCTACAAAGAACTCAAACAAATTTATGAGAAAAAAAACAAACAACCCCATCAAAAAGTGGGCAAAGGACATGAACAGACATTTCTCAAAAGAAGACATGCATACAGCCAACAGACACATGAAAAAATGCTCATCATCACTCGCCATCAGAGAAATGCAAATCAAAACCACAATGAGATACCATCTCACACCAGTTAGAATGGCAATCATTAAAAAGTCAGGAAACAACAGGTGTTGGAGAGGATGTGGAGAAATAGGAACACTTTTACACTATTGGTGGGATTGTAAACTGTTTCAACCATTGTGGAAAACAGTATGGCGATTCCTCAAGGATCTAGAACTAGAAATACCATATGACCCAGCCATCCCACTACTGGGTATATACCCAAAGGATTATAAATCATGCTGCTATAAAGACACATGCACATGTATGTTTATTGTGGCACTATTCACAATAGCAAAGACTTGGAATCAACCAAAATGTCCATCAGTGACAGACTAGATTAAGAAAATGTGGCACATATACACCATGGAATGCTATGCAGCCATAAAAAAGGATGAGTTCGTGTCCTTTGTAGGGACATGGATGCAGCTGGAAACCATCATCCTCAGCAAGCTATCGCAAGAACAGAAAACCAAATACCGCATGTTGTCATTCATAGGTGGGAATTGATCAATGAGATCACTTGGACTCTGTAAGGGGAACATCACACACGGGGGCCTATTATGGGGAGGGAGTTGGGGGGAGGGATGGCATCGGGAGTTATACCTGATGTAAATGACAAGTTGATGGGTGCTGACAAGTTGATGGGTGCAGCACACCAACATGGCACAAGTATATATATGTAACAACCCTGCACATTGTGCACATGTACCCTAGAACTTAAAGTATAATAAAAAATAAAAATAAATTTAAAAACAAAAACAGTAGAGCTTTTTTGTTTTGTTTTGTTGAGATGGAGTCTCACTCTATCACCCAGGCTGGAGTGTAGTGGTACGATCTCAGGTCACTGCAACCTCTGCCTCCTGGGTTCAAGCAATTCTCTTGCCCCAGCCTCTTAAGTAACTGGGACTACAGGCATGTGCCACCACGCCTGGCTAATTTTTGTATTTTTAGTAGAGACAGGGTTTCACCATATTGGCTAGACTGGTTTTGAACTCCTGGCCTCAGGTGATCCGCCTGCCTTGGCCTCCCAAAGTGCTGGGATTACAGGCGTGAGCCACCAAGCCTGGCCCAGTAGAGCTTATTTTTTATTCAGGAATATTACTTTTAAAAATACATCTGCCTAACAATCCAAGAGAATGCTCACTGAGGATGCAGTTTCAGCACCACCAAAACATAGTGTAGGTGCTACAAATTATGCAAAATAAAAATACAGCATTTTCTAGTACCTAGGACTATCTTCATTACATGCTTTCAAATATTTTGGCAGACAAACATTTCATCCTCTAAAACTTTTCTTTTGGATGGGCACATAGTTACTACTGGTTACACAAAAACATGTTTTACATCCTTAGACATATATATGATATTCCTCTTAGAAGACATTAAAATGTTATTTAAAACTTTACAGAACTGTATAAAACTTTTAAAGGCTTTTTTGCACTTTTTAAAAAAATGTTACACATGCTACTTTGGACAAATCAGTTACAGACTACTTTCTAATTGCATCACTCAAACCTAACAAAACATTTTTTCAAGGATTCTAACCCTGTACCTCAACACACTTGCTTAAAAATGTTAACAGCACAGGGCTATAGTTCTCCACTTACTTGTTCTTTGAAATTGCAAAAGCTATTGTTTAGCCAGAAGCTTCAAACTCAATGCCCTTAACTGTCTAGCAAAAGAAGTTATGTTTCAATCCTACAATTGGCATCAGCATTGTCTCAAGAGTGCAGCGTAGGAACAAAGAGTCAGGAAGATTGCTGCTCTGCAGATAGTCTTTGAATATATAAATTATTGGACTGCTTAAACGTCTTGCAACTTCTTAAGTAGGTGAAGAGATGTTTACCTGTCAATAGCATATGTGTTTCTTGCAAGCTATCAAGGTCTTGAAGCAGATTTTATGGGCATTTTTGTGAGCTCCCTCTATAATCAAGACATTGTGTTCCAGCTAGGCCTTTTTGCACTTGGACAGTGCAACAACAGATGCCCTCATTACAGGTGTTTAAGTCCAAGCCGACAAGGATGGCCATGTTCTTCTGAGGATGTCACCCCATTCATCACTGTCAGGAAGTGGTGGAATTTAGGGGCAATCTATAAGATTTGGGAGAAAGTTAAAATTAGCATTGTGTTGGTAATATAAAAAATTACTGGCTCCTTCTTTTGGGAAGTCTATCATTGTTGTGGAGGTAGAAGAGTAGAGCTCTAGACCAAACCTGGAAAAATAGATTCCAAAGTGTTTCCTTTGGTAGCCTAAAGTCTGCACACATGGTATGTCCACATAGGCCTTTCTTACATACATTTCCTACACAGGCCTAAAAAATGAAATCTGTGGGCTTACTGAGCAGGTTCCCCATGTTAGATCCAGGGACAGATAAGGGCCTCTGGACTCAAATAGTGCAGTTACTAGTGATGTTTGGGATATTACCATAGCTATTTTGGTATGTGCTAAAGTTAATCCCTTTGCTTTTTTTAAGCAAATTTAAAATTATAAAATTTGGCATGTGTCCTAGGTTATTTGTGTACTCCTGAACATGAATATGACCTAACCTGCCAGTGCTAGTCTGGAGACCTAAAGTTCTCTGAGGTCTACTTTCTCAGCACTGATCACAGTTCCTCCCAAACCCCAGATTCACTGTCTTCCGCTTGTGAAGTTTCTTCACTCACATTATCCCGAAGCTTACGGAACTCAGGAATTCTGATTTGGCCACCATTCTCACATGTACCTTCTCTTGGAGACCAACTACAGAATTTTAACATTAAAAGCTTCCTTTCACAGCTACAGCTTTCACATCAAAACTTGTTTCAATGTCAAATGTCATGGGAAATTATGCCTTATTGACAACCCTGGTATCACAGTGGCTGATCATGAAGATGTCTGGAGCACCAAAAAATTGGTCAAACATGATGGTACTGGTTTTCCAGTTGTTAGTTACACCATCTGACTCAAGGTTGTTCACAATATTTAGGAAATCTGGGAAAAGGAACTCATTCCTAGAGTGAACTATTATAGCTCATTCTCTGGTTTAGTGTCTGAAATGGCAGATGCATTGGAATGAATTGGAGGCACTGTCTAGCCCCCTTCTCTACAGACTAATTGTTCTTATTATCCGAAGACATCTCGTGAGGAAGGGTGCTTGCTAGTCCAAGTTACTGCCCACTGATGAGCTTATGGGAGTTGGCTGCTGCTTGCCACTCTGTATGGAACTGATGGCTAAGCTTACGATGCTTTGTCTCAGTGACTGCACCCAAAAGGAGTTCTGCATGTTGGCACTTTGCTCTTGGACCTCTTCGCTTGGGAAGGCATGGACAGAATCCTTGATTTCAGGTCATGTTTACATGCCTTAACAAGAGGGTTCAAGTGCAGATGAAGGGCTGCCAGAAGACACTCATAGCATCTTCCTCCCTCAGCCTAAGGGTGGAATTTACATCACGTAATTCAATATGGCAAAGGCCTCCATTGCCAATACCTTATCACCAACTGGATCATACTCGTGGTCTAATCTCCCTCTGACACAGAGCAGGGTTCAGAATTGTGTTCCACATGCTGTCAGCACAGAGAAGTGGGCTTAACCAAGTGTTTTCCCTATTACAGTGAGTCACAGAGCTGACCATAAAATATTCGGTAGTTCAGTTGCTAGATGATCTGTTCAAAGTGTCCAAGAGAATTACACTCATGAGTCAGGCCCTGTCCTCTCCCCTCTTCTCTGCTGGAGTGAGGCATTGACTTCTCTATAACTGGACCTAACAGAGTAGGAGGAATTGAAAATATCCATGAAATTATTTCTCCTCTTTCTTCAACCTACCCTGTCATGATCCTTATTCTTCATTCCCCCAGTCTGTTCATAGAATAACTCTCATCTTCATTTCTAAAAGACAATTTTAATAAATATAGAATTCTATGTATTTAATAATATATCTCCCCTTTTGTCTTTTGGCATTAATAGTTTTTGATATAACGTCTGCTGTCCTTCCTAACCTTTCTCTTCTGTACATTGTGTGTGCCTCCCTTCACTTATGGCTGATTTTATTTATTAATTTATTTGTTTATGTTTGTCACTGATATCTAGCAATTTGATTATTCTGTGTTTTGGCATATTGTCTTTACATTCACTCAGCTTGTGGTTTATTGGCCTTCTTGTTTTTGTGGTTACATAATTTTCTTAAAATTTGGAAACTGACCATTATTTCTTCAAATTTTTTTTTCTGTCCCTAATTCCCTCTTCTAGGAATCCAAATATGCATATATTTAACTACTTGATTCTATACTATGAGTATTATTTTAGTCTTTTAATTATGATTTGGTGTTTTCATACATTTATTTGAAATATTTGAAATATTTATTTTTCAATTTCAGAAATTTTATGTTGGTATTTTAAAAATATTCTGTTTCTCTTCTTTTCAACTTACCTTCTTGAACGTATGTTGCTATTCATAATAACTCTTTTAAACTGCTTGCCTGCTAGATTCCATCATCTGTATACTTTCTATGTCTCTTTCTATTGATTCCCTCCTGATTAAAGGTGAGATTTTCTTATTTGGATGACTGATTACTTTTACTTGAATATCAAATACTATGAATTTTTTGTAGTTAGGTGCTGGATTTTGTTGTTTTTCTTTAAATAGTGTTAGTGGTTCTTAAAGAAACACAATTAAGTTACTTGGAATTGGTTTCACGTTTTTTAGTCCTACTTTTAAATTTTCTTTGAGCAGATGCAGGGAAAGCCTTACTCTAGGACTAATTCAGCCTCATTAGGAAGGTGATAACTTTCTGAGGTTTCTATTCCCAGCCCATTTACTACAAAATCTTTCTACTCAGCTGAAGGAAACATGAGCATTCATAGCTATATTAGCTTTTGAAATTGTTTTGTTTACTGCTTTCTGGTTACTCTTTTACTGAGTAGTTTTCATCACATTTACACAGATAATTTTTCAGTCCAAAACCTGAGAGTACCTAATGCAACTCTCCAACCTTTCA
Source organism: Rhinopithecus bieti (assembly GCF_001698545.2). Lineage (NCBI taxonomy): Eukaryota > Metazoa > Chordata > Mammalia > Primates > Cercopithecidae > Rhinopithecus > Rhinopithecus bieti. The sequence continues at coordinate 251,555 of NW_016803198.1, forward strand.
TTTCTGTGTCTTCCACTTGTGTCAGCGAAGAAGAGGCAAAAGCCTAGATTGCAAAGCAATAAGACAAGGCATTCATTGGGTCTTAGGAATCACAATTCAGAATACACCAACTCAATTAGAAGCCAAATTGTGTTCCAAAAAGAGGGATAGTCGTGGAAGATTTTTTTTTTTAAAGATGAGGGGGATAACAGAAGTTATTTTGAAGGAATTACCATCGGTTTAGGTGTCTGGCTTAGTACACGAATCCATAGTTCATTGGTTGTTGCTGTTCAAGAGTCGCAGAGCTGGTGATGCTCAACTGCTTCCTGGGATGTTGTAGTTGGAGCAGTTTGGTCCAGTTCAAAACTTTAAAACAGTCTCCTGGGTTTTTGCATTATTGCGGGATGGCCAGGTAGTCCTCCTTAGAATGGTTTCCTAACTCCACTTTAGAGCTCTGAACCAGAGTGAAACCATGTTGTATATCACATTCCACACTTCCCTTTCGATCAAGGTCTGACATGAGGAAGTATCACTAATCAATTGCCATTTGATTGGCACAGATTTGTAATTGATTGCCCTTGGAAATGCCTGTTTATCTAGAGTGTTGTGTCCCATGAGAGAGACTATTGGAAGTTAATGTACTTCCAAGACTTCAGAGATTGGCCAAACATGAATGACAAGGGAGCCACTCTAACTAGGAGGCCTGTATTATTCTATGATGATAAGCTCTACACCAGGAGAAGCATGTATTTAATTAACCATGTCTAAACATTGTGACATTATTATTTTAATATCCTGGATAGGCTAGCAGCAACAGAAAGTTCAGATGGTGCAATAAAAATTTCTCTGCTAGCTTGTCAGATCCTGGATTCCCTTGATTGTAGCTTCCAGATAAGCAGATCAACTTTGATATCCTGATGCACTAAAACTGTAGGAGCAAAAAGAAAACTTCCCTTTGCTCTCTGAAGAGTTGCTAAAAATTAACTGCCAAAAGCCAAATTAATAAGAGAAAAGGCTTACAAATTTTATTAATGTGCATGGGGACAGAACATAGAGTACTTATTCCCAACCCCTAATGGGGCACAGAAGCTTATATAAGTCATTTTTTATAAGAGATAGAGGAGATGGGACATACAGACAATTAGGGAGAATGAAGGGACCAGGGAGACATAAATTAATTTGTAAATAAATTACTTTGGAATTTTAATGAGCCCCAGAGGCAGATATTATCTTGTTAAAAATTTCATCTGGCTATGGTTCCACTCTTTACTCCTCTTTTCTGAAATAATGAGATTTCTGGAAGGGTATAGAAGGCAATAGTGTTTCTTTTGGTAAGAAGCTTTCTTGGTCAGATTAGGAAATTCCAGAGAGAGTCTCTCCCTGCCATGAAGAGTAAGGAAGAAAACAAGATTAGATGGACCTTGATTCTGAGACTTACTTCTGAGGCCTTTTAATTTTCAAAAGCACTCGCCAAGCAAAGAGCCATATTTTGGGGAATCATTTTCTGTTCCCCAACATTCCCCTATCTGAAACTTCCCTGGAAATTTGACACACTAAAGACTTAGTTGGTGGCTATAGAGAGAAAAATGGGGTTAATAGCTGAGTGATGAAGGATCTCATTAAACCATTTCTTATTTAACAATGATTCTTGTAAGATATTAACATCTCAAATAAGCCTAATATGCCTCTCTTAGAGCTCCATGGGCTCTTTTTGAAATGTCCAACAGTAATTTGAGGTCAGAAAGACTTAATTTAGAATTTGAAATTTGAGGCTGGATGTGGCTCACACATGTAATCCCAGCACTTTGGGATACCGAGGTAGGAGGATCACGGGAAACCAGGAATTCAAGACCAGCCTGGGCCACAAAGTGAGAGTCAAGACTTGCTCTCTACAAAAAATTGTTTTTTAAAACATTGGCCAGGTATGGTGGTGTGTGCCCGTAGTCCCAGCTACTTGGGAGGCTGAGGTGGGAGGTTCACTTGAGCCCAGCAGTTTAAGGCTGCAGTGAGCTAAGGTTGTGCCATTGTAATCCAGCCTGGGGAAAAGAGCAAGATCCTGTCACACACACACACACACATACACACACACACACACACACACACACACAAAGGCCCGGGCATGGTGGCTCGTGCCTGTAATCCCAGCACTTTGGGAGGCTGAGGCGGGTGGGTCATGAGGTCAGGAGATCAAGACCATCCTGCCTAACACACAGTGAAACCCCATCTCTACTAAAAAATACAAAAAATTAGCCAGGTGTGGTGGCGGGCAACTGTAGTCCCAGCTGCTCAGGAGGCAGAGGCAGGAAGATAGCGTGAACCCTGGAAACAGAGCTTGCAGTGAGCCGAGATCGTGCCACTGTACTCCAGCCTGGGCGACAGAGCAAGACTCCATCTCACAAAAAAAAAAAAAAGGAATTTGATTTGGGGAAAGTTTATCAAATATCGATATTTTAAAACATTTGATAGTAAAATGGGGTCACAGATCACTGTAAAATAATAGTGATTCATTTAGCCAAATTGATAAAAGATTTTTAAAAGCAAAACAAACAAAACTAACAACTTTACTCTTTGATAGAGAGTAACTTTGGTTTTCTCAAAACTCAAATGACCTAATTAAGGTAGTATGAAGGGCCAGGTGTGGTGGCTCATGCCAGTAACCCCAACAATGTGGGAGGCCAAGGCAGGAGGATTACTTGAGTCCAGTAGTTTGAGACTAACCTGGGTAACATGGCAAAACCCCATCTCTAAAAAAAAAAAAAAAAAAAAAAAAATGCCAGGTGTGGTGGCACATACCTACAGACCCAAATACTGAGAAGGCTGCGGCAGGAGTATTGCTTGAGCCCAAAGGTTTGGGTTGAGGTTGCAATGAGCCATGATCATACCACTGAACTCTAACTTGGGCAATAAAGCAAGACCTT
>NW_016803198.1:254669-261246 GCF_001698545.2 Rhinopithecus bieti
AAAAAAAAAAAAAAAAAAAAAAAAAAAGGCAGACTCTCCTGTTTTATTTTTGCAGTTTACTCCAAAGATGAACAAGTATTTTACTATTTCATATTAATACTGCACAAAATTTTTATTTAAAAAAATCACATTCAACGTTTGCATCAGTGTGTTATTAATACTAAATGTAATTCTAACAAAATCTTATAAACAAATTCATGCAATCTCAGTCACTTTTTTACCACATACGACAAAATTTTTATAACCCTTTCCTATCTTCTTATAATTTTTTATTTCCTTTCTATATCCATTCAGTTTTATCTATCATTCATTTTCTATTCCTTCAATTTGAAAGTCTTTAAATAATCTCTAAACTAGACAAAATAATTTTCCTTTAACAAAATAACATTATTTGTTTTATAACCATCCTAATGAAAACACGTCTTACTTTTCTTTCATACTTTGTGTGCAAAATTTTTTCTCTTATATCCAGTAGTTTTCATTACATATATTCACTGCAGTGTTAAACGTCACCGTAATTTCCAGTGAAAAACCTAGGAGGCAAGCAATTTTAATTGTTATGTATCAAGCGTCCTGGAGAGAGGCACAGCTATTAAGACAATCCTCAGAGAATCTAATCCTTTTCAGCATGGCCAGGGGGCACACCTGGGCCAGAGGGGAGGTATTGGGCTTGGAGTCAGCTCCCTTAAGCCCTGCTCCTCCAGGACCACCCCAGTCTTCCTATCCAGCTTCAGCCTTTCACTTGCCCATTCCTAGAAATACTCGCCTTAAACGTGCCCCAGTCTCATTCTTACTCCTCCAACAAATGCCTAATGAATTTGGGCCCGGTAAGGTCCAGGCCTCCTTCTCCCATATCATTTCCCCGCTCTGAAGAGGTACATCTAACTGCTGTTAGAATATGGAAGATGACCAGTTTTAGTTGATTCCTGCTGACAGGGGGCATTGTTTTGGGGGATAACAACAGATTCCTACAGCAGGGGTCTATCTAAGGATTTCCAGCAACGGGGAGCCATCAACCAAGGCTCTGGTTGCCTGACCATTTAGAGTTTGATGGCTTCTAGGCATGAGAGAAAAAAAAATGTTATAAGGTTAAGTATGCATGGGTTAAACATGTGTATTATACAAGGAAAAAGGTTAATGTCATAGATTCAGAGACAAGAAGAAAAATACACTAACAATAACATTGTATCCTGAGCCGTTCCACCTTGTTGAAAGAAATTAAATCTTGTATGGGAGCAGTTAAACTTTAGAAGAGAGATAAGTGTTCTTGCCATATCTTTAGCAGTAAACAGGTGCACCCTGGGAATTCTGGGGTTTGTGGGCTTGCCTGGTGGCCATTAAAGCTTCTTCTTCTTTTTTTTTCCCCCCCCTGTATTTCCTCTCTTTTTCCTGGGCCTCCCTGTCTCTATTATAAAAGACAGAGGTGGCCAGTTTCAGGAGGTGTACTCCAGTGTACTGTCTGTTCCAGGGCCCATTTCTGCAACTCCCTCTTGATGTCAGGAGCTGCCTGATTAATAAATTTATCCTGTAGGATTAGTTGTCCCTCAACTGAATCAGGAGATAGAGAGGTATGCTTTACCAAGACCTCTCTTAGCCTTTCCAGGAAGGCAGTGGGATTTTCATCAAATCCCTGGTCGATCACGGACAATTTAGTATAACTGAGAGGCTTGGTCTTAGTCCTATGTAAGCCCTCTATTATGCATACCTGAAAATGTTTCCTCTTCCAATCTTCCATCTCATCACTGGGATCCCATTTAGGGTCATGCAGTGGTACTGCTTCTTTTCCAGTTGGATAATATTCACCCCTTCCCCGACACTATATGTGACACAAAGCTCATCCCCAAATCTCTCTGCTGCTTTCAGAGCAGCCTGTTTCTCAGTGACCGGCAGGGTCTGATTCAAAAGCAACATAACATCTCTCAAGGAGAATTCAAATATTTGAGTGAAATTCTGGAAAGCATCTATATCTCTGTCAGGGTCATCGGATAATTTGCCATGATCCTCCTTAATTTGCTTTAAGTCCTGTATGGAGAAGGGGACCTGGACCTTACTGGGCCCAAATTCATTGGGCACTCACTAGAGGGGAAATAATGAGACTGGGGCTTAAGGTGAGTATTTCTAGGAGGGGGAAAGTGACAGGCTGAAGCTGGATAGGAAGGTCAAGATGGACCTCAAGGAGCAGGGCTTGAGGGAGCTGGCTCCTCTGCTGGGGGTGCCCCTGGGACATGAGTCTTTAATTCTCTGGGCTTGCCCCTTGCAGCCTTCCCTGAGATGTCAAACAGGAGGGCTGGATCAATCCTATGTTGTCGGCAAAGGTCTCGATTGCCTTGAAAGGTAAGGCACATATGGGGCCTCAGACCATCTGTCCTCACAGCTACAGAAAAGTTCCAACTGCTGGATGGTATCAAAATGAATGCTTCCTTCATGAGGCCAAGCCAGTCCTCCCTATAGATCATAATTTGGCCACATCCTTGTGCAGAGGGCAATGAGGCACTTTTCCTCCACATTCTGAGAGTCAAAGCAGTTCCAATGGTTCAGGATCTACTCTATTTAAGTTTAAGCTGGGGGTGCTAACAAGAACTGGTTGCCCATTCTGAAAGACAGGGAATAGGGGTGTCCCTCATTCCCTTCCTTCTTTCAGCTAACACTCAGCATGTGATGGAGAGAGAAAGCAAGCATTCTCTCTTCACTTTCTATCCCTTATCCCTGAGCCCTCGTGACCTTGGCAGGTGCCAGCCATAGGTACTAATGTGATATGTACCCATGAAGCAGGGAAAACCTGGATGACAGGAATTAACCACCCTCACCTATGCCTCCATTTCTCCCTGCTGTCAGCAAATCTTGAGTTCCCTGGGCCTGTTTATGCCACGAAGTACGGGCTCCTTCCATGGGGTGGGGTTGAGTCAGCAGGAATTGGCCTTGCCCACTTACATTGTGCCTGTTTCCTGGCTTTGGATACCTCAGACCTGTTTTTTTCTTTCTAGGGCTTCAGCCTGAAGCTTGGAATCAAGTTTGGGACTGAAAAGATATTTTAGAGGCTATTTTTATCTGTTTAGAGTGTCTCGAATGTCCCCTACTATATTTGCATTTCTCAGCCAGCAGGGGTTGTGCCTCTTCCTCTGCTAACTTACCAATCGAAAACACAGCTGGCAGTGGGGAGCCCTCTCACTTAGAAAAGAAAAATAAATAAATAAAAGAAAACAGTTTAAGGGGCAAAATGGGAAGATCGTGGCCATTGGACTAGGCCACTCGTGGCCACTCGTGGCCATTGGACTAGGCCTTTGCCTGCTGTTGGCATACCCAGGTGCCAGAGCTGGGAAGGTAAAGGTCAGGAGGAGATACCCTGAGCTATGTGTACCTGTGACTCTCCAGGTGAAGGCATACATGGCATCTCTAGGAAAAATTTGTCTGATTTGCACCTTTGGCAGCTGAACCAAATGCTCATTTTATTGCCACAGCCTGTAGCAAAACTTTTAACATAAAGAGATAATAGCTGTTTTAAACCGTGTGAGGGAGAAAAAGAGGCAAAATCTGGGGTTTTGACTGGCCTGGTTTTAGGGCAGGGTTTTAAAACTCTGTGAAGGGAAACAGAGCCTCCTGCTCAGAGGAAAGAGAGAAAGGTGGCAGGGTCTTGGAAAAGAGGCAGACCTGACAGTTTCACATTCACTCACACTCACCTTCCACATTCCTGGACGAGCCACCAGTTGAAATGGGAAAAGTTCCCTTTTCACCATTGCAGGGCATGCAATGGGGATGTGGCTCACTTCTTCAGCACCCTGCTGCTCAGACCTCTAGGGGAGTATACAGATGGGCAGGCTGTAGGACTCCAACCCCACAGCAGTGTCTAGGGTGAACATTTACAGCTGAAGCCTCAGTGGGCATGTGTTACAGAGCGCACTTTTAGTTTAGCTGTCCATAGGCAGCTTGTGTTAGTCAGTCAACTGGACCCCTGTCTTATATCAAGGACAGAGGGCTTTCTGTACCCCAAGATTTTTGCCTTGGTGTACCAGAAGAATCGGATCACATATGGGTTTGGAGAATAAGTGCAAGGTTTTATCGAGTGGAAGTAGCTCTCAGCAGAAGGGGGAGCCAGAAGGGAGATAGTTTTTCTCTGGAGTCAGGCTGCTGAGGCTCCTCTGACTGCCCTGGCCAAACTTCACCTCCTTCCCCTGGTGGATGGCCTGCTGGCATGTCAGCATCTGTCATGGGCTTTTCTGCCTGTGTGCTGCCCTTGATGTCTTCTCACCGTCCAGCTGCTTGTATCTTCTTCCGGCGATGTGTTCCTCTCAACGTCCAGCCACTTGTGCATCTACCCATTAGGGTCTTGGAGTTTTCATAGGCACAAGATGGGGGCATGACAGGCCAGGGTGATCTTGGGAAATGCAACATTTGGGTGCAAAGGCAGGAGTGCCTGTCCTCAGCTAGGTCCATGGGCATAACCCTGGGTGTGGAGCCCTAGACAGAGACCCACCATTCTCCTCCCAGTACTTCCCTGCCTCCATTCTGTATCAATACCAGGTACCCCCCAAAACAAAAAGATTAGGCCATTCAATGCAAATGAGAGCAGAGGTTTAGAACTGAGAAAAACCTTCCCATTGTTTTGGGAGCTCCATGAGGAAAACAAAAGCCTAAAAGGAGATTTGTGGTACCTTTTTTCATTTTCCTCAAAAGTCTCAGAGTCACTAGACATTTCTTCCAGATCTATTTCTGTTGAAATGAAGGTGGAAAAGAGAAAAGACAAGTGGAAGGAAATGAAAGAACAAGTCTTAGAAGAGCTAATTTAGAGATTTTAAGTTTCCCAGAAAGGCCAATGAATTTTACACTTTTCTCAGCAAAAATTATGCCAACAAAAAAGAAGCAAACAGAAGGATCAAGTATATAATTAAAAAGTGGCTGTAGTTAACTTAAAAAAATCTCAGAAACAGGACCCGGAAGAAAAAAAACAGAAAGTTTCATATACATATATGTATATATGGACCTTTCTGTGTATATATATATACACACACATATATATATAACACACACACATATATATATATGTAGCCTGAATATCATCTTTTCATTAAGCTGACTTCTAACCATAGCTGACTTCTTATAAATTTTTTTCCAAATCTCGATTTTATCCAGGAAAAAATTCCAATATGCTTGGCTTTTGAACTTTTTACTAAATGTATTGTCCAAAGGACTCATCAAAACAAAAAAGCCTTAACTATGGTTATACCTTAACCAAGAATGCACAAGCATCTTCAAAGAGGTGCCAAGGAGTCCTCTCAACATCCAAAACCACTCAAAGACACGTCAAAGAAACGAAAGTTTTGCTAGCCACAACTGGGATACAATACACATTTTTATCTTGTCTGGACATGTTCTCTAGAATCTTAGCTTCTCAGCTGACCTTCTCCACACAGACACTGACCATGTGCCCTATAGATGAAAGACTAAAAGAGATAGTTGATAACACAGGAAATGAAAAGGAAGGGAAAGGATCCATAACAAATAGATATCCCAAAAAGTCAAGAGTCACACAAATATCTGACCAATGTTTTACTCAATCTTTCTTTTGCTGAGTTAAAGGACTTACATCTGCAGAGACTGTTTCCCTGAACAGGAATCAAACCTGAGCCTTGGCAGTGAAAGTGCAAATTCCAGCCACTAGACCACAGGGTGGAGTGTTTTATTTTTCAAATTCCACAGGGAATCAAGGGAGGTAGTTTGAGCATAGAAGGGATTTTAACTTGTTTTTAGGTCAGAGTCTGCTCTTTTATTATATTGAGATAATTTCTAAGTCTAGTCATGACACTATTAAGCATCTTTTAAAAGTTATTTCATCTTTCCATAAATACAAATAAGGCAATTGTTTAAAATGAGGGATCAAGAAAATATTTTTTAAATATAAGAGTCATTCAAATTTAAAACATTGCTCTTTTGGCCACTGACAACCGGAATTTCCAATGGCGTACATATTCTGTGTTAGCAATGCGGGAGGCTCTGTGGGCGTGGGACCCTCCCGGCCAGGTGAGGGATATATTCTCCTGGTGTGCCCGTTTGCTTAAAGCGCAGTATTGGGGTGGGAGTCACCTGATTTTCCAGGTGTTGTGTGTCTCAGTTCCCCTGGCTAGGAAAAGGGATTCCCTTCCCCTTTGCGCTTCCCAGGTGAGGCGATGCCTTGCCCTGCTTCAGCTCTCACTGGTTGGGCTGCAGCAGCTGACCAGCACCGATTGTCCGGCACTCCCTAGTGAGATGACCCCAGTACCTCAGTTGAAAATGCAGAAATCACTGGTCTTCTGTGTCGCTCGCGCTGGGAGTTGGAGACTGGAGCTGTTCCTATTTGGCCATCTTGCTCCACCCCAATGGCATACATATTCTAATAGTAACTCAATTCAATAAGCCTCTTCATTGAACCTGGGAAATAATTTTAAGGTTTACAATAAGTTTTCACCATATGAGCAAGAGGGTGCAGAGGATGTCAGTGGTATGGGATGGGTAGAGCTAGGAGGGGTAGGTGACACAGGATAATGAAAAATAGATAAAGGCATACTTGATTTAGGATTTCTTTTCTTTTTAGAAGCTTCTGATT
>NW_016803198.1:261393-268052 GCF_001698545.2 Rhinopithecus bieti
CCCCCCCCCCGTTTTTAATTTGGCATCTATATCTCTTACAGTTTCTCGCTCAGATTCTTAGAGTCTTTTAGATACCACAAGATAACAAATTAAAGTAGAAGTTCCTTTCAGGCTGTTTAATCTTTCCATTTAGCTGCTCAAATTGTCCAGGAAGGAAAACAAGTTTTGGGAAATCAAAAGTTCCCAGTTCATCACTGTCATTACAGAACACTTCTACTGATGTTGGTCCATTGAGAAAGAAATTTACAAGATGAAGTACTATAATTTTTGTGCATGAAACCAGCAGAGGTTCCAGAAGAGGGTGACTCAGCACCTATACCCTTAGAAATAAAGTCTCCATGAGTACTCCCCAAAAGGGGAAAAATCACTTTGTTGGTAACTGGCAACAAAGGCCCCTCAATAAAGGCCTGACCCTAACAAAAGTGGGAGGTGAGGGAAATAAGAGGACTCACCAACAAGGTGTAGGGCATCTGGGAGGCGATGAAACACAAGAGGTTCTTGCAGGTTCTGTGCTCGAGTCTGCAGTTGCACTGGAACACAGAAAAGGAAAATCACTTTTTATCCCACTCTATTTGAACACCATATAGTGTCGACCAAGAAGAGGCAAAAGACCAAACTGTAAAGCAGTAAGTCAAGGTGTTTATTGGGGTCTTAAGAATTACAATTTGTGAGACACAGCTTTGACTAGATGCTAAATTGTGTTCCAAAGAGATGGAGAGCAGTAGGGGGTTTTGAAAAGGAAGCTAAAAGTGATGACACAAGTTGCTTTGAAAGAATTATCATTGTTGAAGGCAGCTAGCTTTGCACATGTGTCCATATTTCATGGGTTGTTTCTGTTCAGGAGTTGCAGTGCTGGTGAAATTCAGCTATTTGCTGGGATGTTGTGGTTGTAGTGGCTTGGCCCAGCTCAAAAGTTCAAGGCAATTTCCTGTGTTTTTTTGTTTGTTTTGTTTTGTTTTTGCAACATTGCAGGCCTTGCAGGTAGTCCGTTTTAAAATGGCTTTCCTATTCCATTTTAGAGGTCTCAACCAGAGTGATGCCATTTTGTATGTCACATTTTTACATTTGACTCCACTGCTCTCATCCATAAATTCTAGCAATTTTGTCCTCTGTATATTCTCTACTCTGATTTCTCACTGCAACAAAACATGTGGGCTTTATTTGAATTCTTCCCCTCTGCCTTGTGGCCTGGAAACTGCTTCTATACAGTAAGTTTGTGTAATCACAGGGTTTGCTAATGTTCTCTCAGGTATTGAGTTTTGTGCTGCCTGCTTTCCATTGTCTGAAAACCCTTGTTTTGTATATTTGATCTGATTTTCTAATTGTTTTTCACAGGAAGATAAATCCAGTCCTTGTTAACTCCATTATGTCCTGAAGTGAATGTCTTTCATTTACTCATTTACTTTATGTACTTTGTAAAAGTCTTACCTACACTAAAATGTAAGCTTAATAAGGGCTCAGACACCTATGATGGATTTATTTGCTGAGGTACGCCAATCATCTAGAATAGTTTCTGGTACGTAATAAATGTTAAAAGTATAGTTGTTGGATGAATAAGCAAATGAATAAATTAGTGTCATTTGATAGTATGTGTTCTCATTCTTTATAGTATATTATTTTCATTTTTCAGAGAAAACGCTGGTCCAAATGAAAGTTTTTATCTACTTGACTAGTTTCCATATAGCCAACAAGTTGCCACTGTTTAGCAAATTTATATAAATTAATACTTGGAAAGTTTTAAAAATTATTTGACCTTAATGATATTTATGATGATAAAGAGGTATAATGAAAAACCAACTCTTTTCTCTCTGCCATGCTTACATCTGATACTTCCAGAATACTTTCTTTCTGACACCAGATGTAAGGGATTTTTTCCCACAGCAACCAATTCTCCAATTCTTTGGGAACACAAGCTATATGTCCTATAATTCAATTCAATTCCAACACTGTCTACCTGGAGTTAGTGCAGATCTCACAGGTTAAGGACTTCACAATACTGTCCTCCACTCCCACTTCAGATGTGAGTCATAAGTCCAGGTCACCACTTGTGCTTCTGACAAACCATGTATAAATCAGAGTTTTACACCCTCCTCAGTATCAGTTTTGTTAGAATGGCTCACAGAACTCAGAATTACAGTTTACTTACTAGATTCCTGGTTTATTACAAAGGATACAACTCAGAAACAGCCATATAGAAGAGATGCATAGGGCAAAGTATGGGGGAAGGGTGCAGAGATTCCATGCCCTCCCCAGACATGCCACCCTCCCAGTACTATGTGTTTGCCAAGTTGGATGCTCTCTGAAACCCATTTTTTGTGTTTGTTTGGAGGTTTCATTACTAGGTATGATTAAATATCACTGGTCACTGGTGATCAACTCAACCTTCAGGTCCTCTCAGTCCCAGGAGGTCAGTGGTGGGACAAGAGTTGTAATCCTCTAATCACCTGATTGGTTCCCTGACTGCCAGCCCCCATTCTCCAGGAGCACCCAGCTACCAGTCATCTCACTAGCATACAAAAAGACTCATCACTGGAGATTTCAAATATTTTAGAAGTAGTGTGCCAGGAAACAAAATAAAGATATCTATTCTTTATTATATCACAATATCTCAAGAGGAAAAGGTAACAGAGTATTCCAAACTTCAAGGGTTTCATAAAAATCTACAATTAGGTAATAGAACATTTAAGGTCAGCTTTCTTGTAGGAAGAGATAGACTTGCATATATATGCTTAAATAATTTTGAAATCTCTCCTCCCTTTATTTCCCACTCCCCTTCCACTTACAGCAGGCATTCTGCAGCCAGGAATCTCTATTAATATGAAAACTCAGCTGGAGAAAACTTAATCAAACAGTCAGTCAATTTTTAAATTAAAAAAATAATAAAACACCTCTAGCCTTAAAAATTACTGTCATTAATCAGTACCGGGAACAGCGGCAAATAATAAATGAACCTAGAACACCAATGGCAAAGAAAAAAGTTTATGACTCTGTTCAGAAAGACTTGTCCTGGAAAGGCCTCAACTAACAGGAAAAAAAAAAAAGTGCTGTTTGCCTCAAGACTTGAAGAGGATTAAAAAAAAAGTAGCAACAGAGACCTTTAGGCGGAAAAATTACCATCTTAAATACATTCCTACACATGTCAGAAATGAACTGACTTTTGAAAGCTATTACCTATTGATTGGAAAATCACAGAGCAGATGGAACCAATTAATCTACAATTACAGAATCACCACAATCCAAACAAAAATAATTAACTCATTTACAAGGTATAATTTTTTAGGAAACTCTTCCTAACATCTCTAAAATTGGGCAACAAATGCAACATTTCATAGGCATAAGAGACTTTAAGCCAACCCTGGGGGCTAAACTTCAGGATAAAAAGAGAGTTGAAGTGTGCAGTGTTTACTACTAAAGAAAAAATACAGAGATAATATATGTGAAGACCATTTATTTTAGAATGCTTGCTTTATATTGACTGCACATGAGAGATTGTTTGAGGTGCTCATTATGCAACAGTGATCATCAACAAAGATGGATCTTGCTATCATGAAGCCTACAGTCTAGTGAGAGTCAAACAGCAAATCACTACCAATAATGTCAAATTGCAACTGACACTGTGAAGAAGAACTATATAGTATATTATGAAACTGAAGGGTGAAGGTTTGCAAAAATTAGGGAGGCTGATGAAAGCTTTCCCAAAGGTATCGTTTCAGGTTAAGCACTTGGAATTGTCAACAAGAAAGAAGAGCTAGGACAGGAAGAGCATTTTGACATATGGAACAGCCTATGCAAAGGCCTTATAGTAAAGGTAAATATTGCTACATGGGGGCCTTTAAAAGCCAGTGTGAATGAAATGCCGAAAGAAAGAGGAATTTTGCTTATAACTATAGTGTAAAGCTTTCTAAGACTTGCATAAAAAGTTTGATTTTGTTTCTCTATAAGCATTAGAAAATTATTGAAAGATTTCAGGGGCCATGGTATGCAGAGATTGAAGTGGTTGATTTATGCCTTACAAGAGAGCCCTAGCTGGAGTAAGGAAAATGGATTAAAGGGACTTCAGTAGTTGTGAATCGTATATTTTCTAGACCAGGATTTTCCACTTGACCATACTCCATTTTGAATTATCCCTTACCCTGTTTTCATAAGTCTTGCCTTCTCAAATAGATTTTCATCTATCTCAGGGCAGGTCATTTAACTTTTATTTCTTTCTTCTCCATATAGCTACCCATGAAGCTTTCAAGAAGCTGAGATTTACTCATGCTTAAAATAAAGTTCACAACATTTAGAATGATGCCCCAGGCTTTTTGTGATCCAACCAGATGTTATCTTTCTAGCTTTATCTTTACCTCTCTGTCTGTATCTATTGTGTTTCAATCTCATTAAACTACTTATTATTCCTGAGGTATATCATGCTCTTCTTTCATATTTTTGTAAAATTTATTGTTTAATCTCTCTTTCCAGACTATTCTTGCTTTCTTCCCCACTACATAACATTTTACTTATTCTTCTATTTTTCTGTGTGAACACATATTTGGTACTTCTCCATTCCTGCCCATTTGTCTTATATTTTTGCATAGTGCTTTGTATATACCACTGTATGCAGTTCTAACCCTATGATTTGATGTGAGTACCCTGGATTCTGAGATTTTGTGCTATTTATTTTTGTTGTCTGAGAGCTCACCCTTATGCCTAGCACATAGTAGTGTTTCAACAAATATTGTTTGTATAATTTTGTTTGTTTCCTTACCAAGTTCAATATTGGGCAGAGTGTTTAATGATGTCAACAAGCAGAAAGTTAGGGATCACAAAGGAATAAAGAAAACTTTCAAAAGTCTCTAAAAAACTGTGACAAGTTCAGGTAATAGCAAAGGCCCACAGGATAAAAAGTGCCATATTTTCTAAATGACTGGCAAAATAGATAAAATATTGTAGCAGATGCTGCAAGAGTTATGAACTTTGTGCTCTAGGACAAAACACTCAAAAAGATATTCAGGAAAATAAATATTTGCTAGACTGATATAGAGTCTAACAAACTCATCTATATAGAAAGATGAACTCATCTATATAGAAAAACAATAAAAGGGGTGTCAATATTAGCATTCATATATATCCCCTGATTCAGAAATTTCCCAATTCCCCTGGAGCCCTTCTTAGACTGCTTACTCTAATAACTGCAACCTGAACAATGTGGATTTAACTGTCTTTGGGGAGCTGACTATAGATGTCTTAAGAACTATGTTTTTATAGGTATTTACTGCTTTATACTATGTGGAAAATCTGCCAGCTGGTACCCAGAGCCGTCATTTCCTTCTTTATTTCTTGGCTATTAAAATGAAAGGAAGATAATTTGTCAAACATTTAAATAAATTTATGGATAGAAAGGTAATAGAAAAATTTACCCTTTGGGTGTTTCCATCAGATTAAATATTAATGAATATTAGCTGTATGAACAATATATTCTCAGATATGATATTTTTATAGTATGAAAGACAGAGCATTGATGATCTATTCCCTAAACAGACTACATGCATTTACTAAATGTAAGGTCTTGGGACAAATGGAGATAAAGAAAATGTTTCCAGGTATAATGGCATGAGATCTAAGTGTCCCATTTTTGTATTTTCAGAACACAGTAACCCCCAAACACAGAATCTCAAAAAAATAAGTTTCAAAGTTGAGTCATATTAATACTATATATGCCTTTGATTGATATCATGAAAATGGCACTTTAGATTTGTGGATTTCCTCCCCAAAACACATCACCTTCGTGTAATCATGATAAAAGCATCAGACAAATACCAGTAAAGAAATAACCTACAAAATATCTGACCAGTACTTCTTAAAATTCTGAGGGTAATCAAAAACCAGTAAAGTCTGAAAAACTGTGACAGACAAAAGGAGCCTAAGGAGATTTGAGAAACAAATATAATGTAGTATCCTAGACGGTAGGCTGGAAGAGAAAGAAGACAGTAGTCAAAAACTGAATGAGTGGCTGGGTGTGGTGGCTCATGCCTGTAATCCCAGAACTTTGGGAGGCTGAGGAGGGCAAATCATGAGGTGAGGAGTTTGAGACCAACCTGACCAACATGGTGAAACCCTGTCTCTACTAAAAATACAAAAATTAGCCAGGCATGGTGGTACACACCTGTAATCCAAGCTACTCAGGAGGCTGAGGCAGGAGAATTGCTTGAACCCAGGTGGTGGAGGTTGCAGTGAGCCGAGATGGCACCACTGCACTCCAGCCTGACCATCAGAGCAAAACTCCATCTCAAAAAGTAAATAAATAGGGAGGCTGAGGCAGGAGAATGGCATGAACCCCAGAGGTGGAGCTTGCAGTGAGCCGAGATTGCGCCACTGCACTCCAGGCTGAGCGACAGAGCAAGACTCTGTCTCAAAAATAATAATAATAATAAAATAAATAAATAAATAAAAACTGAATGAGTGAATGAAATCTGAGTGAAGTATGGACTTCAGTTAACAATGTATCAATATTGGTTTATTAATCATAACCAATGTGTCATACTAACATTTGATGATGATAATGAGGGAAACTGTGTATAGAGTATATGGACAATCTCCATACTATCTTTGCAGTTTGTCTGTAAATATAAATTCTGTAAATATAGAACTGTTCTAAAATAAAAGGTTATTGAGATTTT
>NW_016803198.1:268424-271492 GCF_001698545.2 Rhinopithecus bieti
ATAGAACTGTTCTAAAATAAAAGGTTATTGAGATTTTTTTTTAAATGTTCAGATAAATTGAAATTCAGACAATAAAGATACACTTTTTTTTTATATGAGTATTCCCCATGCATCTGTGGTGTATTTATAGTAAAATAAAAAATGGGGGGGTTGTTTATCTAAATTTCAAATTTAACTGGGTACAGTGTATTTTATGTGGCAATTCAACATCTGGAGTTGATATCTTCCAAAATGATGGTTTTCCACAAGTTTCATTCCAATATTATTGTATCCAGAAAAAAATAAAAACAAAATTAGTTTCAATGTAACCTAAGCAGAGAAATGTGAACTTTGCTCCAGGAAGTAATAGCCTCCTACTAAAGGAGCTGTGGGAACTATCACCACTGTAAACCAAGGTAAGGTGTTGACGATGTTATACTGTTGAGGCTGGGGCATGAATATGGGAGTGCTTTTTGATATGAGCACACTCAGTTATGATTTAGGATTCAGTGTTGCATTGAGGACAGGTGGAGCTGCTTCTAATGTTTGTTGGTGTAAACAAAAAAGTATCTGAGGTAGGTCTCAATAAATTTAGAAGTTTATTTTGACAAGGTTAAGGACATACCCAGAAGAAAAGAACACAGATTTACAGAAACAGTCTAAAGTCCGTGGCTTTTCTCCAAAAATGATTTTGAGAACTTCAATATTTAAAGAAAGAAAGTGGGCTGATGGGAAAAGAGGGAGAATACGGTAATCTGCGAGTTGCAAGAGAAAAGGAGTAGAGGAATTGTAACTTATGCTCAGTAAATCAGCATTTTACATAAGATAAGGTGAACTTAAAGTAGCTACCTGTGGAGATATTTAATCTTTATTTGGACTCTCTGCTTAGGAATAAAAGAAAAGGCAATTTCTTGCCTGACAGATTTCAGCTTATTTTTTTCCTTTTGGCATAGAGAATTGGGGTCCTGAGTTTTATTTTCCTTTAACATTGAGATAACCTTTTAAAATTGGAATAAGAAAATGGTTTTCAGTCAAGAAGTGGAGGCACCAAACTTCTTTTGAAGAGGAGAGATGAAGGGACTAGAAGGTCAAGGAGGTGGGCTGTTAGAAAAGATTTATTAAACAAGACTTAAGAACCTACCACTTGCAGCACTTTGGGAGTCCGGGGTGTGTGGATCACGAGGTCAGGAGATGGAGACCATCCTTGCTAACATGGTGAAATCCCCATCTCTACTAAAATACAAAAAAATGAGATGGGCATGGTGGTGGACACCTGTAGTCCCAGATGCTGGGGAGGCTGAGGCAGGAGAATAGCGTGAACCTGGGAGGCGGAGCTTGCAGCAAGCAGAGATCACGTCACTGCATTCCAGCCTGGGTGACAGAGTGAGACTCCGTCTCAAACACACACACAAAAAGAGAAGAAAAGAAAAAGAACTTACTTCCACTTGAACATGTTTCTCAGGGAATGCTTAAAATAATGGCTCCACAACTTTAATGTTGTCAACGAAAAGAGTTAAACTGTAAAATATTTGAAGAGATTTATTCTGAGTCAAATATGAGTGACCCTGGCCCATGACACAGCCCTCAGGAGGTCCTGAGAACACGTGCCCAAGGTGGTCAGGGTGCAGCATCAGACATCAATCAAATATGTTTAAGAAATACATTGGTTTGGTCCAGAAAGGTGGGACAACTTAAAGGTTGGGGAAGTGGGGGTGTGGGGCTTCCAGTATACAGGTAAATTTAAATATTTTCTGGTTGACAATTGTTTGAGTTTATCTAAAGACCTGGGATCAATAGAAAGGAAATGTTCTGGTTAAGACAAAATATTGTGGACACCAAGGTTCTTTTTTATTTATTTGTTTATTTTGGTGTAATTTTTTTTATTGTACTTTAAGTTCTAGGGTACATATGCACAAAATGCAGGTTTCTTACATATGTATACATGTGCCTTGTTGGTTTGCTGCACCCATTAATTTGTCATTTACATTAGGTATATCTCCTAATGCTATCCCTCCCCCCTCTCCCCACCCCATGACAGGTCCTGGTGTGTGATGTCCCCTGCCCTCTGTCCAGTTGTTCTCATTGTTCAGTTCCCACCTATGAGTGAGAACATGCGGTGTTTGGTTTTCTGTCTTTGCGATAGTTTGCTCAGAATGGTTCTTTTGAAGTCTTATAGAGGCTTCCGTTAGAAAGACAAGAGATGACAAATGTTTCCTATCCAGACCTTTAATAAGTGCTAGACTCTTAGTTACTCTCCTCAGGATTAGGAGAGCCTGTAAGAAAAAGATCTAGTGAGCTTAATAGAGATTCATTACAGCTGCAAATTTTCCCCACAAAGGATGACTTTGCAGGACCATTTCAAAATAAGGAAAAGAAACATGCTTTGGGGTAAAATATTTTGACTTTCTTCTTGGTCACATGTTATGCCAGAGTCAGATTGGAAGGTAAGTCATGATATATAGGCTTAAATAAAACCCATCTGATGAGAATTTATGGTTTGTAGGGCATGACTCCCCAGACCACTTAGATAGGAATTTGGGCAAGATAAGAAAAAAAAAAATTAGATTTTAGTCCTAAATGTACACCAAAAGTACCCAGAGATTTTGTTAAAATGCAAATCCTTATTCAGTATGTCTGGAGTAGGACTTGAGATTGTGCTCCTTATATGAGAACCACACTTTTAGTGTAGACTGAACAGATAGTACCTTTAGTAAGATTTTAAGAAATACAGTTGTGCACCAGCATGTTGGAAAAGCTTGGAGTTGCCTATTTTCTGAAGGCTGGGGCTCATAGTGAGAGATGCCACATGAAATTGGTGTTTCTAATATTACAGAGATGAAAAAATCTCATAATGGCAGACTACAATTGACAACACTGAATTGACATGGAAGCTAGAGTGAACATAGGGTTGACTTTACCTGTAGGAATCTAGGATGATGGCTAATAGATAATAATGTTCCTATGAACAAAATGTATTGTTGACCCAACCATGGCATTGATTTGTGTAATAGAAAGAAAGCAGAGAGAGGGAGGAATGAAGAGAGAGAGAGAAGGAAGGAAGGGAGGGAGGGAGGCAGGGAGGGAGGGAG
>NW_016803198.1:274058-300204 GCF_001698545.2 Rhinopithecus bieti
AGGAAAAGAAAAAAAGAAAAAAAAAAAAGGAAAGAGAGAGAGAAGAAAGAGAAAGAAGAAGAAAGAAAGAAAGAAAGAAAAGAAAGGACAGAGAGAAGAGAAAGAAGAAAGAAAGAAAGAAAGAAAGAAAGAAAGAAAGAAAGAAAGAAAGAAAGAAAGAAAGAAAGAAAGAAAAGAAAGAAAGGAAAGAGAGAGAGAAGAAAGAGAAAGAAGAAGAAAGAAAAAAAGAAGAAAGAGAAGCGAGGGAGGGAGAGAAGGAAGGAAGGAAAAGAGAGAAGGAAGGAAGGAGGGAAGGAAGGAAGGAGAAAGAGGGAAGGAAGGAAGGAGAAAGAGGGAAGGAAGGAAGGATGAAAGAAAGAAGAAAAAGAACCAGAAAGAAAGAAAGAGAAACAGAAAGAAAGAAAAACAGAAAGAAAAAATTGAGAACTCTACTCAGCCACTGAATGAAAAATAACTCACCCTAGCCCAGTTTCTAGAGCTAAATCAGTTGAGCTCTAGAGCCTATTGATTCAAAGAGAAGCTGAGTGTAATTATGAAAAAGAATCCTGAAAAGCTACTGCAAATGTATAAAAAATAGTTCTCTAATTCTTCTCTGAAGAGATCTAGGTCATTTATTGTGATTGGTGTATGTCCTAGAGAATAAATGATTATTGGGTTTTTCTTTCTTTGAGCTTGCAGGTCAAAAATATCAGCTATTGCTTTCAGCCAGGGCTTGTTTCCAAATAGCCTTGAAATGTTCAAATTACTAATGAGGGCATCAAAGTTGGAGTGGAACTACGTTGTTTAGAAAATTTAAACCACTGCAGAAATGACTCTATACTCATACACTGACATTTCAGGACTCTACATTCATTTTAGGCAGGATGAGGGGCATAAGTTTGTGTGTGCGGCACATTTAACATCACACATTTATATATATTCATGAACACAAAAATAAAAATTGACACTTATTTGTCAATCCCAATTTATATTTTTCCAAGATAGAAACTTACGTTATTATCACTCTCTATTGTGATAATTTATTTCTAAACAATTTTTGAAGACCTTGGAGGCTGAAATATTTCCTCATTATATGTAGTGTGTACTTCTATTTGTTCTTCCTTTGATTTTCCTCACTTTTCTCGGTGTCTGGACTTGATTATGCTAAAAATTCAAATATAAAATAGTTTGAGGTTTTTTTCCTCTGAGTTCTATTAAATTACACAGATAATTTCTAGCTATGAATAAATTTCTAGCAATGAATAAAACATTTGTGAAACTAAACATAATTTTTTAAATAAATGGGGTTCTTTGGCTATGTGTGTTATTTTCATCTTTTTTCCTTTTTATTGAAGTATAGCATGCATAAATAAAAGAGTACATATCTTGGGTGTGCAGTACAATGGATTTCCAAAAAGGGATCACACTCATGTAACAAGAAATATGAATATTGTCTGAATTAAGCAATATTAATATTTTGATACTATTGTAATATATTTTAAATTTTTTATTTTTAGATGCTTATTGTTGGTATATAAATTTAAAATTGATTATTAATTTTGAAAAAAAATAGAACATCATCTGCATCCCAGCAGTCACCCTCACTCCCCATCCCTGTCACCAGACACACAAGGGCAACTATTACTCTCATTTCAGTGCATTTAAATAATGTTTCCTGGTCTTCAATTTTATGTGAATGGAATTATGTATTATGTACTATGTTTGTATCCTGACTTTTTTTGCTCAACATATTGTTTTTGAAATCCACCCATGTTGCTGCATGTAATTGCAGTTTATTATTTACTTTCATTACTGGATTCCATTTCATTATAATCCTTTCCATTATTTATGGTTGTTTCCCTTTTTAGTCTATTACAAATAATGCTATGAACATACTTGTGTAATATTTTGGTGAGTGTAAGTATGGAGTTCTTTTGGATATACACCAGGGAATGGAATTACTGTGCCCTAAATTGTGAGCTAATTCAGTTTTAGTATATACTGCCAAAGAGTTTTCTGAAGTGGCTCTCTCAATTTATACTCTCACCAGAAAAGTATGAAGATGCTTACTAACATTTAGAATTGTCAAACTTATTTATTCATTTTAGTCTTTCTGGGAGTTTTAATTTGCATTTCCTTGATGGCATAAAATGTTAAATATATTTTCCTAAGTTTACTGTACATTTGGATATTTCTAAAAATTAAATATCTATGTAAGAATGTTGTCCATTTTTTTACTATTGATTTGTCATTTTCACATTTAGGTATAAAATTCTTTATACATCCTTAATATTTTTTTTTAACAGATATATACATTAGAACTATTTTAGAACTATTTTCTCTCACATTAGCTTGCTTGTGACATGTTGTGGGAAGTCAGGGACTCCGAACAGAGAGACCAACTGGAGTCAAGCTGGAGCTGCGGCACAGGAACATAAATTGTGAAGACTTCATGGACATTTATCAGTTGCCAAATAATACTTCTATAATTTCTTATGCGTGTCTTTACTTTAATCTCTTAATCCTGTTATCTTCGTAAACTGAGGATGTATGTCACCTCAAGACCACTGTGATAATTGTGTTAACTGTACACATTGATTGTAAAATGTGTGTTTGAACAAGATGAAATCAGTGCACCTTGAAAAAGAACAGAATAACAACAATTTGGGGGGAACACTGAAGACAACCATAAGGTCTGACTGCCTGCAGGGTTGGGCAAAAAGAGCCATATTTTTCTTCTTGCAGACAGCCTATAAATGGACATACAAGTAGTGAAGATACTGCTAAATTCTTTTCCTAGAAAGGAATATTAATATTAATACCCTGGGGAAGGAATGCATTCCTCGGGGGAGGTCTATAAACAGCTGCTCTGGGAATGTTTGTCTTATGTGGTTGAGATAAGGACTGAGATACGCCCTGGTCTCCTGCAGTACCCTCAGGCTTACTAGGGTGGGGAAAAACTCCACCCTCGTAAATTTGTGGTCAGACTGGTTCTCTGCTCTCAAGCTCTGTTTTCTGTTGTTTAAGATGTTTATCAAGACAATACATGCACTGCTGAACATAGACTTTTATCAGTAGTTCTGCTTTTGCCCTTTGTCCTGCTCCCTTAGAAGCATGTGATCTTTGTTAGACCCTTATTAGTATTTTTGCTTTTTGCCCTTTGAAGCATGTGATCTTTGTACGTACTCCCTGTTCTTACACCCCTCCCCTTTAGAAACCCTTAATAAAAACTTGCTGGTCTGAGACTCAGGTGGGCATCACAGTCCTACTGATATGTGATGTCACCCTGGCAGCCCAGCTGTAAAATTCTTCTCTTTGTACTGTCTCTCTTTATTTATCACCCAGCTGACACTTATGGAAAATAGAAAGAACCTACACTGAAATATTAGGGGCAGGTTCCCCCAATAGTGACACTCTTAATTGTGTCTTTGAATTCATTTTAACTTTAGTATACACCTCTTTATCAAGTTTTCTCTTTAAATGAATATTTTCTGTTCTTATTAAAAAAAATTTGACTATCTTAAAATAGTAAGGGTATTTTNTTTTTTGAGATGCCGTCTCGTTCTTGTCACCCAGGCTAGAGTGCAATCGCACAATCTCGGCTCACTGCAACCTCTGTCTCTCAGGTTCAAGTAATTCTCCTGCCTCGGCCTCCCAAGTAGCTGGGATTACAGGCGTTCACCACTACACTCAGCTAATTTTGTATTTTTAGTAGAGACAGGGTTTCACCATGTTTGCCAGGCTGGTCTCGAACTCCTGACCTCAGATGACCCGCTTGCCTTGGCCTCCCAAAGTGCTGGGATTACAGACATGAGTCACTGCGCCCAGTCAGTTGATTCTAATATATAGTGTAAGGAACGAGATAAGATTCATTATTTTTCTATGTGAATATTTATTAAAACTTACACCATTTATTGAAAATACCATTTTTTCCCCACTGAATTGCAGTGTTTCCTGCAATAAATAAAGAGATCACTGACATCTAAGTGAGTCCAGTTCTAGATTTTCTCCAGTTACTTTGGTCAATGTGCTTCTCTGTATGTCAACACCACACTATTTTAATTCTTACTATAGCATTATGTAAAGTGGGCATTGATATGATAGTCCTCTGACTTCATTATTCAATATGGCCTTAGTTATTCTGTGTCCTTTGCATAAATTTCTGTACAACTTTTAGATTCAGAGTCTTAATTTTCACACACACACACGTATTGCACACATGCACACATATACATACACACAAATCTGGTTATTTTATTTGAAAGGCATTTTAATCTACAGATAAATTTGGAGAGAATTTATGTCTTTAAAATACTGAGTCCTTCAATCCATGCACATTAAATGTTTCTTCATCTTTAAAATTAACTTTATTGTGATATAATTTACACAATAAACTCCTTCCATTTAAAGTGTTCAGTTTGCTAAAGTTGACAGATACATACCCATAAAACCATCACCACACTCAAGACACATAAAATTTCCTTCAGCTTCTAAAGATCCCCATATTTCTTTGTGGTTCATTCCTCCCTCAGCTTTTAGCTGCAGACAAAACTGATCTGTTTCTTGTCACAAGAAATTATTGTGTATTTGCTACATATCTGGCTTCTTTCACTCAGTATAATGATTTTGAGATTCATCTATGTTACTGTGTTTATCAATAGTTAATTCCTTTATATTTCCTCTACTGTATAGATGTAACATTGTTTATCAATTCAATTGTGGTTGTTTCCAACTTGGGGCTCCTGTAAATAAAGCATTTCTTTTAGGTAAATACATAGTAGACTCTGTAGGTCATGTGATAGGTATATATTTGTGTTTTTATAATATCAGTAAATAGTTTTCCAAAGTGGTTATACCATTTTACATTCTAGAGGAATGTGAGAACTTCTTTACTGTTTCAGAAACTTGCTAATAACTTTAAACAAACAAGTTTTATGCTTTACCTGTAAAATTATATTTGTGTAAAATTCATGTTGTTTCCTCACTACTGTATAATTTCCCCACTATCTAAGCAATTGGCTATTTCACTTAATCCTCACAAAATACTCTGATGTAGATGTTATTCCATTTTTATGTTTTATGAAACTCATGTATGCAGTTCAGCTGAGTACCTAAATTTTTGCAGCTAGAGAGTGGTGGAATTGGAGTTTGAATTCATGTATGACTGTTAGTCTTTGGGATCTTTTATTATACCATGCCATTTTAGAAAGTACAGTCTTCAGTAAGAATAAAGATAAATGTATACAATTTTGAATAAGCATTGTAATGTTACCTAATTTCTCTCTGCTGTACTAACAGAAAGATAGCATAGTGCCTGAGAGAAGCTCAGATTCTGGGTTCACATCTTAGCTGATGTGGAGGCTAAAGCAACTCCATCTTGGATGCTAATTTGCCATGTTGGTTTCTGACTAGCCCCAGCTCCAGGAAGTCCTCTAAGATTTCCTGTTAACCTATTGTTTTTTATCTAACAGCAGGTATTTACCCTCAATCCTGCTCTCAGGTCAAGCAACCTTGATGTTATCCTACTTCAGTAGCATCCACTCCCTCTGAGAGTAAGAGCTGTAATTACTGCATAAAGCTAGAGTTTCAAGTGGTCACATTTCCCATCAAATAGAGAGTGCTGTACAGAGAATGCTTTATGTAGAAGAAAGCCAGAGAGAAGATATCCAGTTGAGGACCTGGAGAACAATATGTAACAGACATTGCAAGAGCACCTGAGGACAGACTTACCTCACATGTTTTTTGTTTGTTTCTGAGATAGATCAAATTAGATTTCTGATGGTTATACTCAAAAGAGATTCACCTAATACACAGGTTCATTGTTTTTGCTGTGCAATCAACACCCCTTTCCTGAGCTGCTTCTCCTCATTGTAGTTTGTCTATCCATTTCTTCAAGGGATGCCACATTTTACTACAGATGTAGGAATTATCATTCAAAAGTTATTATTGAGAAAAAAATAAAAATTACTAATTTACTTAGTGGAAGAATATCAGGAGTTTATTTCCCAGGAATGATGAAGAGTGTAAGTGTATACCAGGTCAGACAGGTGATCACCATGCTGGCAGATCAGACAATACTGTGTCTACAGGCCATTTCACTACCCCAGTAGACTTTCTTAAAATATTACTAATAATTGTTAATTCAGAGTGTTTTTGCTTGCATAACATATTGTTGTGGCTTTTTTACTCCCATCACTTGGCAAGCAGGAGCATTACAGCTCTTTTGCTTTGGCAGTTTGGCAAGTTCCAGGTTCTTGTTCTGCAACTGAGAGGAATAAGGTACGCAGAGAGGGTAAGACAGAATAGAATTTACTGAGTGAAAGAAAAGCTCTCAACAGTGAGAAGGGACCTGAACATGGGTAGCCATCTGTGAGGCTGAGTCTGGAGTTTTCATGGGCTTAGAATTGGGGAATACATGCTGATTGGTTTATGGGTGGGCTTGGAAGAGGCACCATTTGATTGGTTAAAAGACATCATTCAGAAAGAACCAATCAAGAAACAGTAAGACAGGATGGAAGACCTCACTCCAGTGGGTTCTTTTTTTTTTTTTTTTTTTTTTTTTTTTTGAGATAGAGTCTTTCTCTGATTCCCAGGCTGGAGTACAATGGTGTGATCTCAGCTCACTGCAACCTCTGCCTCCCAGGTTCAAGAGATTATCCTGCCTCAGCCTCTCAAGTAGCTGGGATTACAGGCACCCATTACAGGTTCAAGAGATTATCCTGCCTCAGCCTCTCAAGTAGCTGGGATTACAGGCACCCATTACCATGCCCGGTTTGTATTTTTTAGTAAAGACGGGGTTTTGCCAAGTTGGCCAAGCTGGTCTTGAACTCCTGACCTCAAGTGACCCACCTCCCTTGGCCTCCCAAAGTGCTGGGATTACAGGTATGAGCCACCGTGCCTGGCCCAGTCTGTGGATTCTATCCAGGACTGGTAGCTCAGTTTTCAGACTTTAGACAGCCCTTGGCTTGAAGGTGGAGTTTCACTGGGTACCTGTCCCTGTCTGCCTAGGAATTTTCCTGTCTCCTGTTGCTATCAATATCAAGTACAAGCTTTCTTTTCCCCAATACAGCTTTATTAAGGTGTAATTAACTAATAAAATTGTAACTGCATGAGGTGATAGATGGGCTAATTTGATTGTTGTGTTCATTTCACAATTATACCAATATCAAATAATCACATTGTACTCCTTAATGGGGGAAGAGTACTTAAATATACAATACAGTGTTATTAATTATAGTCACTATGCATTAGATCCATGGAACATATTCTACACGTAAGTGAAAGTTTATACCCTTTTACCAACATCTCACAGTTTCCCCCACTCCCTAACCCTTGGCAACCAGAGTTCTGCTTTCTGAGTTTGACATTTTAAGATTTTACGTGCAAGTGAGATCATACAGTATTAGCTTTTCTCTAACTGGCTTAGTTCACTTGGCCTGCCATATTTATCCATATTCTTGCAAATGGAAGGATTTCCTTCTTGTTTAAGGCTGAATAATATTTCATTGTATACACACACCACATTCTGTTTACCCACTCATTCAGCAGCAGACACATAGACTGTTTCCATGTTTTGGCCATTGTGAATAATGCTGCAATGAACATGGGAGTGCAGATATTTCTTTGAGATACTGATTACATTGCCTTTGAAGATATATCCAGAACTAGGATTGCTGGGCTGTATTGTAGATCTTTATAATTTTTTTCAGGAGCCTTTATACTGTTTTCCACAACTCTAAACTGTTTTTCAAATGTACCAATTTACATTCCCACCAACAGCCAACAGTGTACAAGAGTTTTCTTTCCTCCACATCCTCTCCAGCACTTGTTATCTCTTATCATTTTGATAATGTCTATCCTTGCAAGCGTGAAGTGACATCTCATTGTGATTTTAATTTGCATTTCCCTGATAATTAGTGATATTAGAACATTTCCATATACCTGTTGGCCATTTATACATTTTCTTTACCTACTCTTTTGATCATTTTGTAATCTGAATATTTGTTGGTTTTTGTGTGTGTTTGTTTGCTACAATATTGTATAACTTTCTTATGTATTTCAGATATTAACACATTATCAAATATATGGCTTCCAAATATTTTCTCTCATGTTACAGGTTTGCCTTTTCATTTTGCTAATTGTTTCCTTTGCAGAGAAGAAGCTTTCTAGTTTGATATAATCCCATTTATTTCTTTTTATGTTGTCTGTGCTTTTGATGTTACATCCAAAAGTCATTGTCAGGATCAATGTCAAGGAGTTTTTTTCATTTTTAGGAGTTTTAAAAATTTCAGGTCATGTAATTAAGTCTGGAATCCATTTTGAATACTTTTGGGGAGAGTGATGTAAAACAGGAATCCAATCATCTTTTTTTTTAATACATGGACATCCAGTTTTCCAATATCATTTATTGAAAATTTTACTTTCCTTAGTTTGTATTCTTAGTACCCTTCTCAAACATTAGTGGCTACATACACATGGGTGTATTTCTGAACTCTCTATTCTCTTCCATTTGTTTATGTGTCTGTTTATATGACAGTACCATACTGATTTGATTACTATGGTTTTACAATATAGTTTGAAACTGAAAAGTATGATGCCTCCATCTTTATTCTTCCTCAAGAATGCCTTGGCTATTTGGGGTCTTTTTGGTTGCATACAAATTTTAAGAATAAATTTAACCAAGGAGGTAAAAGATTTGTACTCTGAGAACTATGACATTGATAAAATAAATTGGAGAATATACAAATTAATGGAAATATATCCTGTGTTCATGAATTGTAAGACTTATTATTATTAAAAATGCCCATGCTCTCTGCTACAGTTTGGAGATATGTTCTCCCAAATCTCACATTGAAATTTGATCCCCAGTGTGGGAGATAGGGCCTAATGGGAGGTGTTTGAGTCTCGGGGGTGGAATCCTAGTAAATGGCTTGGTGCCATCCTTGTGGTAATGAGTAAGATTTTGCTCTGTTAGTTCCTGTGAAATCTGGTTGTTAAAATAAAGTATTTTTTAAAAGGCTGATATCTCCCTGTCCACTGCTTCTTTTTTTGCCATGTGATCTCTGCATATATTGGCTGTCCTCCATCTGCCATGACTGGAAGGAGTCTGAGGCATTCACCAGAAGCAGATGGTAGTACCATGCTTCTACCTGCAAATCTGTGAACCAAATGAGCCTCTTTTCTTTATAAATTACTCAGCCTCACATATTTATTTATAGCAACACAAAGTAAGAACTACCCAAAATGATCTATAGATTCAATGTAATCCTATCAAAATTCTAGCAGCATTTTCACAGAAATATCAAATATATTATCGAACATCATGTTCAAGGAAATAAATTGAAAACTTCGCCTTTCTTTGATGGAAAAGCTATATGAGACAATAATAGTATCATGTGATTCCCCATTAGACAGATCTACATTTCAAAGGGCAGGATTTATTTTCCTCTTTTTTCATTTTATTTATTGATGCAGGCTGAAAACCAAGAACAGTGATGGGAATGTACTAGTCATTCAATAAAATTTTGTTGAGTAAATAAATAAGTTTTCATCTCAACTCCGTCAAATACTGTGTTACATTGGAGAAATTATTTAATCTTTCTAAATGTGTTTTCTCCAAATGTGAGACTTGTAGTATTCCATTATAAACTGTAGGAAGATGCAAGAAGATTCTTTTAAAAACATGTAGAGTAATACCAAAATGTAACCCATAGAGAGAAACAAAAAAGAAGGTAAATATTCATAGTTTAAGATCTTAAGCAATTTTTTAAGAAAAGATGGGGTGTATACCAGAATTCCTATGGACATAATAGTAAGATTTTGCAAGAACTGTGTCTCTTGACCTAATTCTCAAATAAGTGTTTCAGTGAATAAAAAGATTTATCTTATAAAACCAAAGAGGAAATGATATGCCAATGTGGAGATCTTGCATATGTGAGAGTGTCAAAGTATAATGATATTATTGGGTAAACCTTCAGAAACAATCTTCAGAAATAATTTGGTTATACTTTTAGACAATGTCTTGGCATAAATATTGCTAAGTGTTCCATCTATGTCTAATATCTTATGGATCCCATTAGAATTCAGTTCTTGCACTACAAAGAGAAAGATAATCTTTTGATTTATTGACAATCCCATAAGCTTGTATGTTTAAGTTCATAGGACCTAATGTACTGAAGAAAGAAAATATGAATTATGATGAATCTTTTTTATCCTTCTGTATTATTATCTATATACCACAAGCAAATATTTATCATGGAATTAACTTAGTGTCTTCCATTGTAATTATACTGTTATTCTTGCCATATGCATCCTATGCATTTTCTTTTTCTTTTTTTTTTTTGCAACTTATGTTAATTGGATAATGATACTTATAACATAACTTTATTTTCAGAGGTAAGTTATTCAATTATTTGCTGAAATACATAAAGCGCACATCTAGGCTTCAGGTTTTTATTTAAAAGGGTGATACTTTATTATATTTTTCTTTGAAATCCACTTTTTCTAGTGTGAATATAGCTAATTAATCTTTCCTTAACTGGTGTTAACATGGTTCATGTTTTCCAACACAAATAAAGTACTTTAATATATTTATGTTTTTTTATTTAAAGAATGTTGCTTACAACCACCAAATACTTAAGTTTTGCTTTTATATCATATCTGATAATCTGTCTTTTTTATTGGAGTGTTGAGATTATGTACATATAATGCAATTGATATGATTAGTTGTATATATCATCTTTCTATTTGTTTTCTATTTGCCTCAACTTATCTTTATTACTCTTTCTCACTGTTCTATGATTTCATTTCATCTTGTTTGTTGACCTATTGTAATAACTCGTCGTTACTGTTGTTTTTTTAAAGTTAGTGGTTAAGATTTATGGTACACATCTTTATCCTAGTCTACATTCCAGTGATATTATGCTACTTCATGCAAAAAAAAATTCTTTGGAAATGAGGCTGCTGCCCTCCAGACACCAGAATTGTAGAGAAAAGAGCAGCATGCAATCTGAAAAGCTGTGGGCATTCAATTCTAACCCATGGAAACAGCCATGTGGGCTACAACCAAGAAAGCTATGGGACAGGGCTGCCCAAGATTTTGGAGGTGCATTCTTTGCACCAGTGTGGGATATGGAGTCAAAAGCAATTATTTTACAGCTTAAGGATTTAATGTCTGTTCCACTGTGTTTTAGACATGTATGGGCCTGTTACCCCTTTCTTTAGTCATGTCTCCATTTTGGAATGGGAACATTTACCCAATGTCTCTTCCACCATTGTATCTTTGAAGTTAATAACTTGTTTTTCATTTTACAGGCTTATAGCCAGAAGAAACTTATCTTGAGTTTCAGATGAGACTTTGGACTTAGGACTTTGGGGTTGGTGCTAGAACAAGTTAAGAATTTTGGGGGATTGTTGGGAATAAATTGTTGTATTTTGTAGTGTGACAAAGACATGAGGTTTAGGGTACAAGGGTGGGATGCTATAGTTTGGATATTTGGCCCTCCAAACCTCCCTGTTGCTGAAGGTGTGGCCTAATGGAAGGTGTTTGGATCATAGAGATGGATCCCTTCTAAATGACTTGGTGCCATTCCTGTAGTAGCAATTGAGTTCTCAATTTGTTGGTTTCCAGGTATATTACTTCCACTGAGAGTTCCCTGAGAGCGGGCTATTAAAAAGAGCCTGGCATCTTCCCCCTCTTCTGTGCTTTCTCTCTCACCATGTTATCACATACCAGATTCCCTTTGCTTTCCACCATGAATGAAAGCAGCCTAAAGCCCTCACCAGAAGCAGATGATGATGCCATGCTTCTTGTTCAGCTGCAGAACTGTGAGCTAAGTCAATGTATTTTCTTTATGAATGACCCAGCCTCAAGTAATCTTTTACAGCAACACAAAATGGACTAAAACAACACTGCTCCACTGTCTTCTCACTTGCAAGGTTCTTGGTGGTAAGTCTGTTCTCATCATTATCTTTGCTCCTCTGTCTTTCGTGCTCTGGCTTCTTGAGATAGTCCTTTTGTCACTGGTTATAAGTAATCTGATTATGATGTGTTTCTGAGTACTTTTAATCATGTTTTCTGTGCTTATGTGAATTTTCTTCAATTCTTTGGTTAGAGTTTTCATCAAAATTTAAAACTTTGGACATTATTTCTTCAAATGATTGTTATGCCCCTATTGCTCTTCTTTACTGGGGGAAGTCTCCAATTACATAGTGCTTAAAGTTTTCTGACAGCTTGCTGATGGTCTTCTCAATTTTTTAGGTTATTTTTTTCTCTTTGTTTAATTTTGAATGGGTTTCTTTGCCATGTCTTCAAGCTTACCAATCTTTTGCAAAGTTTAATTTGCCATTAATCCTATTCAGTGTTATTTCACTTCAGATATCACCACTTTTATCTCTAGAATTTCTATTGATTCTTTAAAAAATTGTCCATGGTTCTATTTAACTTTTTGGAAAACTGAAACTCAGATGTATTAACTATTTACTATCCGTGTCTGCTAACCCTAGTAACTGCATCATTACTGGATCCCTTTTGATTTGTTGGTTCTTATCCTTATGATGGTTTGTATTTTCCTGCTCTTAACTAGCAATTTTTAACACACATCTGGTCATTTTTGAGTTCTAGCTTGTTGAGTGCTGAAATTTTTTGTATGCCTATAAATATTCTTGAATTTTGTTCTGGGACATGGTTAAATGGCTTGGAAACCATTTGATCTTTTTATATTTGATAGGTTGAACTACAGCAATATTGTTCTAGGGCTCATTATCTCCCATTATGGGGGCAAGAACCTTCTTAGTGCTCTACTGAATGCTCCACTAATCATGAGGCATTTTTTTTTTCTTCTAGTGGGAACAGGCACAACCGCCAGCCATTTATGGGCACTTAAACTATTACCACTAATCCTCAAAGAGATTCTTTCTCCATTGTCAGGCAGTTTCTTAAATTCATGTGCCAATTAGCACTCTGCTAAATATTTGAGAAATGCCTCTCAATATCTAGAATTAGCTCTTCGCAGAGCTCTCTCTTCCCTGGGACTGTGCCCTGTGAACTGTAGCCCCTGCACTCCTCCTTTTGTCTCTCTGGACTCTTGAATTTATCTCCTCAACTCATACAATCCATCTACTTTTTCCTGGATTTCCCCTCCCTGCAATTTGGCAAAAACAAACAAACAAACAAAAAAAACCCATATCAAGATAGTACTATAGTAAGCTGAGACAAGAGCAGGATTTACCTCATTTGTTTTCCATCTCTGAGGAAACAATATCAATCAATATCAACATTAATATTTGTCTCCTATACCACGTGAAAAAGTATATTTTCTCAATTAAAAAATAACTATCTCTTTATCCCAATTTATGTTACATTTACATGTCCTTTTTCTACTTTCCTCTACAGAAAAGTCTGAAGAAGAGTTTTTTACTCATTGTCTCTATTTCCTTATTCTTTATTAAAGCTACTCCAGTCAAGCAATAGCTCGGAAAACTCTGCCTTAATGTAAGATTTTCTGGGGACTCAGTATTCGATCTTTTCTTAAGTTCCATTTATACTCCTTCCCATTGTGATCTCGTTTAATCCCATGCCTTTAAATAATATTTATATCCTTATCATCCCAGGTTTTAAACTCTCTGCCCAGAACTGACCCTGAACTTTGGGTCAGTAACAAAAAATATCTAACTTAAAATTCAATATTTTTAATTGTGTTTCTAACAGCAATCTCAAACTTAAAAATGTACCTCTGATCTTTCTATTCCAAACCTCTTCGTCTTTCAGTCTTTTCTATTTCAATTACAAAATAATTATTTTACCTACATAGTCCTTAAACTCTGGGGTCATAGTTGACTCTCCTCTAACATATCTTCATGCAATTAGCAAATTCTGTTGACCCTATTCTTAAATTATTTCTTGAATCTGACCAATTTAGCCATTTCTTGCTCTCAGTTCGGACAAACACACCATCATGTCCTGTCTAAATTACTATAATTACTTTCTGACTGGTCTCTGTGCCTCTATTCTTCGCTCAATTTATTCTGTTCTAAACTGAGCATCTAGAATCATCATATTAAATATATGAATAAGTCACATTTGTTGGGAAAGTCCTCCAATGATGTTTCATTGCTCTCAGAGTAAAGTCAAAGTTCTTGTTACAACCTATGAGTCATTATGCAGTTTGGACCTAAACTGATTCTTTGACTTAATCTCTTGATTGTCTCATTCTTTGATTCTGCTTTAGTCACACTGGTCATCTTGTGATTTATTTTCCTTTTTTTAAAGTAGGCACTCTATCAGTGTGAGAGTTCTTAACACAAACAAAATAAGTTGCCAACATTCAGTTAATTAATTGAAAGAAGGGCTGCTATTCTGGTTGGCATGAGAACTGTTAAAAGGTCTGGGAAGTGGTGAAAGAAATAAACCTGTACCTTGTCGCAAAAAGTAGACCATTTAAAAAGACAGCAGTTTAGTGGACACAAAAACTCCCGTGACTTACTCTACTTTCCTCCTGCTGCATCCACAGAAACAGGAACAGATCCTCTTAAGGTGACAGATCTTAAGTTGATGATTTGCTAGTATCTCTGCTCAAAACTGAGTCAAGAACTGGAAAGTGCTAACTTTGTAGGTCAAAGATTTTACATGATTTTTCTTGGAGAATACTGATTCTCCATTTTACTATAATCTTACTAAGAACGTTTGAACATCACATGTACCCCATAAATATATACAATATGTGTCCATAATAATTAAAATTTGTTAATTAAAAGAATGTCTAGGTAATGGCTAGTAAATCAATGTTTTAAAGAAGGTTATTGTATAATTTTTATGCTTATCAAGGTGCAATCCTAGCTGCACAAAAAATTTTCTGATTTTTTTTTGTTGTTGTTTGTTTGTTTGTTTGTTTGAGACGGAGTCTTGCTCTGCCACCCAGGCTGGAGTGCAGTGGCCGGATCTCAGCTCACTGCAAGCTCCGCCTCCCGGGTTTACGCCATTCTCCTGCCTCAGCCTCCCGAGTAGCTGGGACTACAGGCGCCAGCCTCGTCGCCCGGCTAGTTTTTTGTATTTTTAAGTAGAGACATTTTTTTAATGCCAGTAGTCAAGAATAACCTCAGAAATTTGATTTTAAAAGGAGCAGGATTGAGAACCCATGGTCAAACACAGGTAGAGATTAATATTTCTTGAATGAATAACTTATTAAAATATGATTTATTATATACCTACAATTATTGACAATTTTGTTGTCTCATTCTTTCTTCTACTATCTTTGTTTTGTCACCATAAGGAAAAGATTAAGAAGCAAGTAACTCACTTTCACATTGTATTTTGGAAAGTCCTCATTAGTTATTTGCTGCAATTTTTACCCTTGTTCTGTCTTTGCTTTCTTAGGAAAACCAGAGTTATCTTTCTAGAGCACAACCAATTATATTATTTCTATATCTAATAGTGTTCCCCTTTATTAATCAAGAGCCTTTTGGTTGTAAGTGACAGAAACCCAACTCAAGCCAGCTGAATTTTTTTTTAAAGTTAACTATTGGCCAACATAACTAAACAGATTAGAGCTGAATGTAAGATTCCATAGAACTATATTTCTTTCTATTTTTCAGCCCTAATGTTTTCTGTTGGCTCATTTCTTAGTCATGTGCTTTCCTGTAATTCCAAAATCACTTTTTTCCCAGTTTAGCATCCTTGGTAATCTAAGCAAAATTTCTAGGATTAACCCAGATTTATCCAATTTGAGTAACGTATAGATTTATTTTATAGCCAAACTATGGCCAGGGGAAAACTGATCTGATTAATCAAGCATGGACCTCTCATAAGTGTACACTTTTTTGTTTTTGAATAAAACTCTTCATATAGGTTTGCTCCACTCAAGATATGTAGATTGAAAGCGACAAAGGAGTAGTTTCCCAGAAGAAAATAGAAGATTTTACTAGGAAAAGAAAGGGAAATCTATGGAAGACAAAATGACACAACAGAATATATTTAGAATAGTTTAATTAAAGCTTTATGCTAGTCCAAAAACCTATTACTATTTGTACCCTATTTATCTCCAAAGCCCTAAAGGCAGTACTCCCCTCCCTTCATCCAATATTTCAGTCACATTGAGCCACTTGTTTCTGGAACACGCCATAGTCATTTATATACCTTCCTTTGTGTGTGGTGTTTTTTGTATTAAGAATACTAGCCAAATTTCTATTTATCTTTCAAGTCATATATTTCAATTATCTATTGATATGTAACAAACTATTCCAAAATTTAGTGACTTTCAAGAATCATGTTACTTGCTCATTAATTTGCAATTTGCTCAATACTTGGTAGAAGCATCTCCCACTTCTGCTTAATACAGTGTCAGCCAGAGTAGCAAGAAAGCTGGGGACTACCAGGAAGAAGTTGACTTGGGTCATACATCCATGACTTAAGTTGTCACTGTCAAATGGGTGTTCAACTGGAGCCCATTCACAAGGACATCTTTGTTCTACTCCATGCGGCTTGGTTTTCTCATAGAATGACAGCTAGACTTCAATGGGAAGAAGTGCAAGCTGCTTGACTTTTTAAGACTTGGAAGTCCCCAAATTTTACTTCTGCTGTATACTCCTGGTCAAGAAGGGTTACAAGTCCAACTTATATTTATAGGGAGAGAAAATAAGCTCTCTTCTTTGTATGAGGAACATCTGAGGAGCAGCCTACATATTTAAGTGGTGGTGGTGGTGTGATAGGAGGTTTGTATGGCTCTTCTTTGAAGATCACCTGCTGTGGCATAACTGAAGCTTCAATATCTCAATTTTCAGTCAGGCTGTCTTTTATTTATTTATTTTTAATTAATTAATTTTTTTTATTGAGATAGAATCTCGCTCTGTCACCCAGGCTGGAGCGTAGTGGTACAATCTCAGCTCACTGCAACCTCCGCCTCCTGAGTTCAAGCAATTCTCCCACCTCAGCCTCCTGAGTAGCTGGGATTACAGGTGCATGCCACCACGTCTAGGTAATATTTTTTCTTTTTAGTAGAGACAGGGTTTCGTCATGTTGGCCAGGCTGGTCTCAAACTCCTGACCTCAAGTGATTTGCCTGCCTTGGCCTCCCAAAGTGCTGGAATTACAGGTGTGAGCCAACACGCCCAGCTGAGACTGTCTTAACCTCTCAAAATCACCAAGTAAAGTAAATTATGTTCTTGTCTTCATTCTTTTAGAAGAGTGTTTTCATAGTATGTTTATAGATTTATTGAGGAAGTGAATAGGCCCATTACAGAAAACTAAACAAAATATATAAATTTGGAAAGGACTTACCTAATAAACAGATTTCCCTATTGCAGTAATCATGAGAATTTCTAGTCTACTAATGTGCCTTGTGAACCTCCCAGGGATAGAACGTAAGTTGAATAAGACACAGGGAGAATTATAAAGTAGAACATTTCTCAATATACTTGACTTAGAAGTCCTCATATAAAACAATTTCTGGGACAAGTATTTCATAACACATGTTTAATAAACCTGCCTTACCATTTTTACACTATAATTATTTGATTAATTATCTTAATTCCATTTGCAATCTTAACTCCATTTGCCAGACAAACTAATTGTAACAGGTTCTAGGATGCGGAGATCTTTTGGAGGAGGACATTATTCTTCCTAATACAATAAAAATACGCAGGAACAACACAGTTTTCATATATATATATATATATATATATATATATAGCCAAAGACAATCAAATTACGTATGTAAGTGTGTGTGTATGTGTGTGTATTATATATACATATATATAAAAAACACCGTAACACTGTGACTCCCCACTCATGGGAATTTTGTTGTCTTTGTCATTTTATTTTCAACACCCATTCCAAGGCCTAACACGTAGTACACATTTAGTAAACATTTTAAAAAGAAGAAATGAAGAAAAAAGAGGGAGGTTGGAAGAGAGGAAAGAGAGTTTTAAAACCCTTCATTTTGTAAACACAGTCTTGATATATGCAATCTGACCATTTATGCAATGCCTAATTCATTTGTTAGAACTCAATCTTTCTGTGAAGATTCTTTAGGGAAAATTGTCATGATTTCAGGCTGGCTAAAACTAGGTTGCTCCTGTATATTTCCATTACAGTATGAAGAATAACATCATCCTAAAAGGTTTCAACAACCTAGAATCAATTATAGTTAATCTGGCAAAGAGAATTAAGTTTGCAGATGGAATTAAGGTTGCTAATCAGTTGTCCTTAGAGAGGGAGGCAGATGACAAACCAGAGCATCATGATGTGAGAAGGACTTGGCCAGATGTTGCTGACTTTGAAAATAAAAGGACAATGAGCCAGGAAATGTGGGTGACCTTCAGAGTCTGGAAAAGGCAAATAAATGGATTCTCTCCTACAGCCTCCAGAAAGAAAACATTCCTACCAATACATTGATGCAAATCTGGTGGAACCCATTTGGATTTATTACTTCTAGAACTGTAATATAATCAATATGTGTTGTTTTTAAGCCACTGTGTTCATAGCAATGTGTTACAGCCGTCATGGAAAACAAATACATTCATGAAGAATTGCCATATTTTTAATTGACCAGTAAATGAAAATAAATTATATAGAAGCAACGATGGTACAACCCTGACTACACCATTTATTTTAATAAATAATTTTAATGAAATATTAAATATTTTTAATAAATTATTAAATTTTAAATGAATTATTAATATTTATTAAATAATAAGTATTATTAAATTTAATAAATTCTATGTAGTATGTTAGTAAATACACATACGCAACAGTAAACTTTTTTAAAATTACTAACCTATATTAATAGAGAATCTCAGTATGGTTTTGGTCCTTTGGTAATTCATAAGAAAAGTACTACAGCAAGGCATGAATGAGTATTTGAGGACTATGAAAATTATTTAGGCTATATAATTCCGAGAAGCATTATTTTTAAGGATGCTATTCAGCATACAGAAGCACAGTAGAAAATGTTTTGTAAGAAAAAAATACACATTTCAGAATGTGAAAATTTTAATAAGATATAAATAATTTACTCAAAGGATATTCAATTATTTAAACTTCCTTTCTTCAAGTAGCCATTGAGTATCTACTCTGTCATGGTGTAAGATGGGGTAATATACACATAATTAATACATGGTCTCTTAAGGTTCAGATCTTTTATTGGAGGAAATAGACAAATATTTAATAGGAGTAAATGAGGCTCTAATCATAAGTAAAAAGTAATATAAAATTTCAAATGAGAGTTTATTCAGAATTTTTAAAAAGCCTCTAACAATTGAATAATATTGCACCGAGCCTTCAAAGTTTTCAGATGAACATAGAAAAATAGATCCAAGGAAGGAGAGAAGACACTCACAAAAGCATTTATACCTCAGAAATGGTTGAGATATGGAAGGTAACTGGTGGCACTTGGATAGAGACTGTGTATGGCTGATGGAGGCAAGATGGAAAGGATGGAGCATATTGGAAAATTATCCTGGAAAATCATGTAGGGACTAAGAACATGAAAGTCTTCAGAAACAATATTAAGAATGTTGTACTTCTTCTGGAAGGAAATGGAAAACAGTTAAAGAACTTTAAGCTGACATATAATATGACAAATTTGTTTCAGAGTAATTTAAAGGTGAAGACAATTGATTGAGAGATGTTACTATTTAATAAAATGAATGAGGGAGGATAGAAGGTAGGACTAGCTTGCAGATCCCACTTGGACAGATGAGCAGCATGTAGAAACTCACATGATAAACTCTTGCTCCAAGAACTACCACAGCAACATAACAGGAAAGCTGAGAGAATCCACAGGCCCTTTGAAGAAACTGGTCACTGCTAGAGGCTTTCTGAGATGCCAAAAAACGTGAGTTGGCTTGTTTTCTCAGAGGGGAGGCTGGTGGTTTGGGGCAAGCTCTCAGCCCTGGTCACCAGCTGCCTGGAAATAGACTCAGTGCTGTTTGTGGGGCACAGCAGGAATGAGATGGGCCTTTAGGACTGCAGGCTGCATGGGGGCGGGGTGGGGCCTGTGACAGAGGGCTTTCCCCCATTTCCCTGGTGACCTGTATGACACAGCAGAGGCAGCCATAATCCCCCTTGGAACATAACTCCATTGGTCTGAGAATCACATTCCCATCCCCCACAGCAGCTTCAGCAAGCCCCACCCAAGGACAGTCTGAACTCAGACACTCCTAACCCTGCCCCCACCTGGTGACCTTTCTCTACTGGCCCTGGTAGCAAAAGACAAAGGACACAATCCCTTGAGAGCTCCATGGCCTTGCCCACCTGAGAAACCTGAATACTTAACCAGCCCATCATAGGGCAAATTTGCTTTCTCCCTATACTACCACAGTTGATGCACTCTTGAAAACATACGTCCTGGCTGCACGACAATCAACACAAAACTAGCACACTAAACAAAAATACAGTAAAGGACTCTAACAGAGTCCACTTCACGTCCCTGGTGCCTTCACCAGAGCAGGTGCTAATATCCATGGCTGAAAGACCTGAAGACAGATCACATCACAGGACTCTTTGCAGATACTCCACAGTACCAGTCCAGAGCCTGGTAGCTCTGCTGGGTGGCTAGACCCAGAAGGGCAAAAACAATCACTGCAATTTGGCTCTCAGGAAGCTCCATTCCTATGGGAAGCAGGAGAGCACTCATGTCAAGGGAGCATGCCATGGGACAAAACAATCTGAACAGCAGCCCTTGAGTCCCAGATCTTCCCTCTGACATAGTCTACCCACATGAGAAGGAACCAAAAAACAATTCTGGTAATATGACAAAACAAGGTTCTTTCAACATCCCCAAAAGATCACACCAGATTACCAGCAATGAATTCAAACCAAGACGAAATCTCTTAATTGCCAGAAAAAAAATTCAGAAGGTTACTAATTAAACTAATCAAGGAGGCATCAGATAAAAATGAAGTTCACCTTAAAAAAATCAAAAACAAGACAGGTGCGGTGGCCCACGTCTGTAATCCTAGCGCTTTGGGAAGCTGAGGGGGGCAGATCACGAGGTCAAGAGATTGAGACCATCGTGACCAACATGATGAAACCCCATCTCTGCCAAAAATAGAAAAATTGGCTGGGTGTGGGGGCACACGCCTGTAGTCCCAGCTATTCAGGAGGCTGAGACAGAAGAATCGCTTGAACCTGGGAGGCAGAAGCTGCAGTGAGCCAAGATTGCGCCATTGCACTCCAGCCTGGGTGATAGAGAGAGACTCCAAAAAAAAAAAAAAAAAAAAAGAAAGGAAAAAAAAAGAAAGAAAAGAAAGAAATAAAATAAAAAACATGTTACAGGATGTAAGGATACAAGAGAAAAAAATCTTCAGTGAAATAGCATAAACAAAAAACAATCACAACTTCTAGAAATAGTGATTTCCAGAAAGGGCACACTTAGAGAAATGAAAAATGCACTGAAAGTCTCAGCAATAGAATCAAACAAACAGAAGAATGACTTCAGAGCTCAAGAACAAGGCTTTCAAATTAACCCAGTCCATCAAAGACAAAGAAAAGCCTGGAAAATTTATTTGAAAGAATAATTGAGAAAAACTTCCCTGGCCTTGCTAAAGATCTACAAATTCAAATATAAGAAGCTCAAAGAACATCTGGGAACCTCATCACAAAAAGACAATCACCTAGGCACACATAGTCATCAGGTTATCTAAATGCAAGATGAAGGAAAGATTCTTTATACAATTTTTTTTTATTTTTTTGAGATGGAGTTTCACTCATGTTGCCCAGGATGGAATGCAGTGCTGTGATCTCGGCTCACTGCAACCTTCACCTCCCAGGTTGAAGTGATTCTCCTGCCTCACCCTCCTGAGTAGCTGAGATTACAGGCATGCACCACCACTTCTGACTTACTTTGTATTTTTAGTAGAGATAGGGTTTCTCCATGTTGATCAGGCTGGTCTCAAACTCCTGACCTCATGATCTGCTCACCTCAGTCTCCCAAAGTGCCAGGATTACAGGCGTGAGCCACTGCGCCCAGCCTGAAAGAGTTGTAACAGCTGTGAAGCAAAAGCATCAGGTAACTTATAAAGGAAAACCTACTAGAGTAACAGCAGATTTCTCAGCAGAAACCCTACAAGCTGGAAGGAATTGGGGTTCTATTTTTAGCCTCCTTAAACAAAACAATTATCAGCAAAGAATTTGTATCCAGTGAAACTAAGTTTTATAAATGAAGGAAAGATTCTGTTTTCTACAGACAAATACTGAGATAATTTACCACTACCAAGCCAGCACTACAGGAACTGCTAAAAGAAGTTTTAAGTCTTAAAACAAATCCTCAGAATACACCATAATAAAACCTCCTTAAACCATAAATCTCACAGGACCAATATAACAATAACACAATGAAAAAAAAAAGATTTTCAGGCAACAAATAGTACAATGAGTAGAGTAGTACCTCACATCTCAGTACTAAGGTTGAATGCAAATAGCCTTAATGATCCACTTAAAAGAATACAGAATGGCAGAATGTATAAGAATTCACCAGCCAAGTTTCTGCTGTCTTCAGGAGACTAACCTAACACATAAGGACTCACATAAACTTAAGGTAAAGGAGTTGAAAAAGATATTTCATGCAAATGGACACCAAAGGAAAGCAGGAGTAGCTATTCTTATAACAGACAAAGCAAACTTTAAAACAATGAAAGTTAAAAAAGACAAAGAGGGATATTATAAAATAATAAAAGGTCTAGCCTAATAGGAAAATATCAAAATCCTAAAAATCCTAAAAAATCTTAAATATATATATGGATCTAACTCTGAGCGCCCATGTTGGTAAAGCAACTACTACTAGATCTAAGAAATGAGACAGCATTGTAATAATTGTAGAGGACTTCAATACTCTACTGGCAGTATTGCAAGTCAATAAATGTGATACACATAACATAAAGAGAACAAATACCACATAAATAGAACAAACATCACATGGTCATTTCAATAGATGCAGAAAGAAGCATTTGACACAATCCAGCATACCTTTATAATTAAAACCCTCAAAAAAATTGGCAAGGAGGAGACATATAAGATAATAAAAGCCATCTATGACGAGCTCACAGCCAACATTATACTGGACAGGGAAAAGTTGAAAGCATTCCCTCTGAGAACTAGAATGAGACAAGAAGGCCCGCTTTCATCACTTCTATTCAACATAATATTGGAAGTCCTACCAAGAGCAATCAAAGGAAAGAAATAAAGTGCATCCAAATCAGTAAAGAGGAAGTAATACTCTTGCTATTTGCAAATGATCCAGTCATATACCTAGAAAACTCTAAAGACACATTCAAAAATCTCCTAGCATTCGTAAATGATTCAGCAAAGTTTTAGGATAAAAAAAATTAATGTACACATATCAGTAGCTCTGCCATGCACCAACAGTGATCAAGCTGAGAATCAAATTAAAAATTCAACCACATGTACAATAGCTGCAAAAACAAAACTTAGGAATATACCTAAACAAAGAGGTAAAAGACCTCTACAATGAAAACTACAAAACACTGCTGAAAGAAATCACAGATGACACAAACAAATAGAAACACATCCCATGCTCATGGATGGGTAGAATCAATGTTGTGAAAATAACTATACTGCCAAAAGTAATCTACAAATTCCATGCAATTCCCATCAAAATTTCACCATCATTCTTCACAGAACTAGAAGAAAACAATTCTAAAATTCATATGGAACCAAAAAAGAGCCCACATAGCCAAAAAATAAAATAAAATAAAATAAAATTTAAAAGACAGCAGAAAGAACAAATCTGGATCATCACATTACCTGACTTCAAGCTATACTATAAGGCCATAATCACCAAACCAGCATGGTACTTGTATAAAAATAGGCACAAAGACCAATGGAACAAAATAGAGAACCCAGAAATAAAGCCAAATACTTACAGCCAACTGATCTTCAACAAAGCAAACAAAAACATACAGTGGGGAAACAACACCTTATTCAACAAACGGTGCTAGGTAAATTGTCAAGCCACATGTAGAAGAATGAAACTGGATTCTCATCTCTCACCTCATACAAAAGTCAACTCAAGATGGATCAAAGACATAAATCTAAGACCTGAAACTGTAAAAATTCTAGAAGATAACATTGGAAAAACCCTTCTACACATTGCTTTAGGTAAATACATCATAACCAAGAAGCCAAAAGTAAATGCAACAAAAATAAAGATAAATAGATGGGACTTAATTAAACAAAAAATCTTCTGCAGAGCAAAAGAAGTAATCAGCAGAGTTAACAGACAACCCACAGAGTGAGAGAAAATCTTCACAATCTATATTGACAAAGGACTAATATTACTGAGCAATATAAAGAAATGAAATAATGGCATTTGCAGCAACCTGGATGGAATTGGAGACTATTATTCTAAGTGAAGTAACTCAGAAATGGAAAACCAAACATTGTATGTTCTCAGTCATAATTGAGAGCTATGCTA
Source organism: Rhinopithecus bieti (assembly GCF_001698545.2). Classification (NCBI taxonomy): domain Eukaryota; kingdom Metazoa; phylum Chordata; class Mammalia; order Primates; family Cercopithecidae; genus Rhinopithecus; species Rhinopithecus bieti. The sequence goes on from NW_016803198.1 coordinate 298,465, forward strand.
TGAGGATGCAAAGGCATAAGAATGATACAATGGACATTGGGGACTCTGAGGGAGGTGAGAAAAAAGTCTACACATTGGGTGCAGTGTACACTGCTTGGGTGACGATGGGTTTACCAAAATCTCAGAAATCACCACTGAAGAACGTATTCATGTAACCAAGCACCACCTGCTCCTCAAAAATCCAATGAAATACAAAATTTTTAAAAAATGGAATATATGTGATAAATAATATATTAAAAAATAAAATGTATCAGGCTCACATGATGAAAACAGAAATAAGGAAGGTGGTGGTTGATTGAGACCTCTCTGGAGATTAAGAAAATAGATATTGAAGAGTCAGATTCTGTAGGACTTGGTGACTAGGAAAAGCTGGAATGAAAAAACAACACTAATGGTTACAGTTTAGGCAACTGGTGAAACTATTCTGTTTTTTTTTTTTTTTTTTTTTTTTTTTTTTTTTTTTTTTTTTTTTTTTTTTTTTTTTTTTTTTTGAGACAGTTTCACTCCTGTTGCCCAGGCTGGAGTGCAATGGCACAATCTCAGCTCATTGCAACCTCCGCCTCCTGGGTTCAAGAAATTCTCTTGTCTCAGCCTCTCGAGCAGCTGGGATTACAAGCATGTGCTACCACACCTGGCTACTTTTGTAATTTTAGTAGAGATGGGGTTTCTCCCTGTTGGTCAAGCTAGTCTCGAACTCCTGACCTCAGGTAATCCACCTGCTTCAGCCTCCCAAACTGCTGGGATTACAGGCATGAGCCATGGAGCCCGGTCTCTCTTTCTTATTCAGATATCAGAATAAGGTAAAATATATATATATTGTTTATCATAGTTAGGATTCTTTTTCATGTCAATAATAGAAAATGCAAATCAAATTTGTTGTATAAAATAAGGAAATACAGAGTTTTATCAATCTGATTGCAATAAGAACTGTAAAGAGGCTTGAGGCAGTGAGTCAAATAATGTGATTCAAAAATAGTTTATATCTTCTTTCAACTCTGCTTCCACGGCTATTCTCTTTACATTCAGAGAACTGCCTCCAACGAATATTTTTACATGTTAAATCTTGCTAAATAATGTCTTAATGATTGTTTTCTATATTCCATAATATTTATATAGCAAAAATCATGGGTCTCAATTCCATTCATTTCTAGAACCGAAAATAAATGATTACAATTTAAAATAAGAGCCCCCTGAACATATGCTTTCCAAAATTTAGAATTATACTAAAAAATAAATTTAAAAAAATGTATTACTTTTATACTGATAAAATACACACAACACAAAATTTACCATCTTCACTATTTTCAAGTACACAGTTCAGTGGTTTTAAATATACATGACGTTGTTCAGCAATCACTAACATCAGTCTCCATAACCCTTTCTTCTTGCAAAACTAAAACTCTGTACCCATTAAACTGTAACTTCCCATTTCTCTGTCCCATCAGCTCCTGGCAACCAATATTCTACTGTATCTCTATGATGTTGACTATTCTACTTCATATAAATGCAATCATGCAGTATTGGTCTTTTTGTTCCTGATTTATTTCACTTACCACTAATGTCTCCAAGATTCATCATGGTTATAGAATGTGTCGGAATTTCCTTCCTGTCTGGAGCCATGAGGCCCGGAATTAGCCGACCTCTGTTGCTTGATCTAAAACTGACAATCAAGGAAATCCCCTAACACCTCAACAGGGAAACGGATTGAGGGCCCGCCCCGAGCCCCCAAAACAAGCTTAT
>NW_016803198.1:301395-303442 GCF_001698545.2 Rhinopithecus bieti
ATAACCCGTTTTGGACTGGGTTCCATGGACTCCTTCCCTATCTTATGCCATTCCTGGGCCCCCTGCTTTGCCTATTGCTCTTACTCTCTGTAGGACCTTTGGTCTTCAATAAGCTCATGACATTCATTAAGCAACAAGTCGAGGCTATCCAAGCGAAACCTATACAGGTCCATTATCATCGCCTAGAACAAGAAGATCGCGGTGGTTCATACTCACACCCATTATGACCACCTCCCCTATGCGCTGAACTGGACAGCCAATGACGGGTAAGAGAGTATCATCTCTCACTAACCTAAGACAGGAGGGCCATCATAAGCTACTGCCTAATCCCATGACGGGTACCAGTGATGAGATGTATTACTCCAACCTAAGACAGGTGCAGTTCCCGAGGGACAATCTTCTAGCCACAATTATATATAAAAAAGGGGGACCTGTCCGGAGCCGTGAGGCCCGGAATTAGCCGACCTCTGTTGCTTGATCTCCGCAAAGCGGAAACAAGATGGCACATTTCCAGGTTCTTCATTGCAAACCTTTCCTGTGCACGCCTAAACCTTTCCCGCGCACGCCTAAACCTTTCCCGCGCACGCGCAAACCTTTCCCGCGCGCATGAACTTTTTCGCGCCCAGGAGATATGCAACCAACAGCGCATGCGCGATTGTAATTTGAGAAAACCCGGCCCCCCGTCACCGCCCTGGCCCAACCTCTTCCTCTGCCAGCCTATATAAGGCATTGCACCGCCACCATTAAACGAGACTTGATCAGGATACTGTCTTGTTTCCATTTCTTGTGTCTCTTGTCTCTCTAAATTCCCACCACCTCCTCCAACATCTGTGTTAACAATCCCGCTGGACAGGACGCCTTCCTTCTTAAGGCTGAATAATTTCTTGTTGTACATATATACCACATTTTCCTTATCCATTCTATGAATGGATACTTGGGTTGCTTTACATTTTAGCTGTAATGAATATTGCTGCTATGAATCTGGGTGTGCAAATATCTCTTTGAGAGCCTGTCTGTAATACTTTTCAGTATATACACAAAAGTGGAATTGCTGGATTGTGTGGCAATTTTATTTTTATTTTTTTCGGTAGCATACTGTTTTCCATAGCAGCTATATTATTTTTATTCCCAGTGAGCAAGTTTTCAAAGTTTTTTATAACATCCTTGCCAAGACTCATTTTCTGTTTTTTTTAATTTTTTTATTTTTTATAATAACCATTGTAATGGGTGTGTGTTGATATTTTATTATAGTTTTGATTCGTATTTCTGTAATGATCATGAGGTTGAACATCTTTCAATTTTCATATGGATCATCTGCATATCTTTAGAGAAATGTCCATTCAAGTATTTTGCTCATATTTGAATTGGATTTTGTTACTGGGTTTTAGAAGTTCTCTATATATTCTTGATTTCAATAACTTACCAGATATATGATTTGCAATATTTTGTCCAATTTAGGGTTAACTTTTCACTCCATCAATAGTGTTGTTTGGTTTTTCGATTTTTATGAAATCCACATTTGTCTACATTTTTTTGTTGTTGCCTGTGCCTTTGCTGTCATATACAAGACATTACTGCCAAATCCGGTGTTGGAAAGACTTTGACCTGGATTTTCTTCTAAGAGTTTTATAGCTTTATGTCTTATGTTTTGAACTTTGATTCATTTTAAGTTTTGCATATGGTGTTAAGGATTCGACTTCATTTTTTTGTTTTGTTTTGCATGTGAACATTCAGTTTTCCCAGCATCACTTGTTGAAAAACTGTTATTTTCTCATTGAATGTCTTGGCATTCTTGTTAAAAATCATTTGTTCATATGAGTGGAGGTTTATTTCTGGGTTTTATTCTATTCCATTGCTCTATATGTCTTTCTTTATGCCAGTAGCACAGCATTTTAATTACTGTATCTTTGTAGTGAGTTTTGAAATAAGGAATTTTGAGTCCTCCAGCTTTGTTTTCATTTAATATTGCTGTTGCTATTCAGGGTCCCTTGAGATTCCATATAAATTTTGGATGGCCTTTTCTATTTTTGTAAAAAAAAAAAAAAAA